>NW_008582104.1:21601-39101 GCF_000691845.1 Merops nubicus
GAGGAAGGGATCTCCTCATTTGGGTCATATTTCCTGTACAGGAGAGTAGGGTGACTTCTGGTGCTATCTTCAAAAGCATGGGGAGAAGATACAGAGGCCAGTGAGACATTAGTGTTTCAAGAGAAGGTGAAAGAGGAGAAAAAAAAAATCCCTTGAGGGGCACCTAAGATAGATATGTGAAGTGGTCATAGGAGTCGAGCAATTGTTATCCCCTTGGAATAAGATAACAGAGTAAGCTGCTGCAGAGGGAGCAGACTGATGCACTGAGATTGCTTTCTCAGCCACCTGAATTTTTAGTCAACCTGAATTCTAAGTCAACTTTCTCTGCTGTTGCATTTTCCCATCTAGTTTCCTTTTTTCTTTTTTCATTCTATATCTGTATGTTGTGGTTTGAGGCTTGGAATGGGGGTGTGACCTTCCAGCACCTGGGAGGACCCTGGGTGGGTGTGAACCATGTATTCCCTCCCTTCCAACACACACTCTGATAAGAGGCAGGAAGTGGGTGCTAACTTCACTCCTGCCCTGCAGCTCAGAAGTCTAGGTTGTGCTTTGCTTCGTGGGACCTTGGAACCATTTCTGAGGGTTCTGTATACTTTGTTTATTTTTGTATTTCCACTAATCTTTGTATATATTTTTTTTCTTACCGCCCTTTTTCGTTTTCTGTTCCTTGTTAAACAATATACTTCATTTTTTTTTTTTTTTATTTAACTCCCAATAGCTTTTTTTTCAAAGTCTCTCTCTCTCTCTGGGGGGGGGGGAAAGGGGAGTACATAGTTCTGTTCCGTGTGGGTCCTGCCCTGAACCCCTTTTTACACGGAACCAGAACACTATAGTATTTTATGACAAGCATCAGCAAAGTCACAGTCTCCTTCCTTTTTGCCTCATGTGACCAAGTTTTCTTTGAGTAAAGTGTTCCCTTGCCAAAGACAAGGAAGAGGTGAGAGGATGTGGTGATTCCCCCCTGTGACTGCTGGCTTCATGCCCTTGGTGGGTCATGTCACTCCATGGCCATGCTTCTCTATGGCTGCATTGCTCATGCTGCTTGATTGTGAATCCTCTTTGTATGGATCTGGTAGTTACTGACATTGGACAACACATCTCCAAGGACTTGGGGGTCTTGTTGCCAGATGGAAATCTGACATGCAATTAAGAATGAACTCCATGGAGTGACATTCCTAATTGTAGAAGACAGTAAAATATCCCTGGACAGCACTGTCACTGCTCACAGTCCTGACTGTGGAAGGAATGAAGACAAGCTCCTGAAAATACAGACATACAGAGTAGAACAAAATAGACATCATCCTTCACAGTCAGTCTCCCAATCTGTTCAGCCTCTAATATGTTGCTTTATGAAAAATGAAGACAAACACTTTTTTTCTTATATTTTTTTTTTTTTTTTATAAACAAACAAACAATCCAGAAGCTTTTTAAATTCAACTGGCAAAAAGAAGTCTGAGATGGAGCTCCCAGCTTTACTCAAACAGGAGAAAAACCAGACAACTCAGCACTTTGGCCACAGAAACACAAACAGTTCACAGTAACTCATGAATGAGCTAAATGTGCCAGTAAAACAAGGAGATAAAGTAAGTTTAGTCACAGTGATTCATTGTCGTGTTATGTGTCTTTTTCTCTAAGACCCTGCACAATTTCTGGTTGTATCTTGGGGGCAAGCATTATCTTACTTTCACCTTTGCCTGTACTGTCAAGTTCTGTATAAGAACTGGTTACCCTCAGCCTAGATTGTAGTGCCTGGAAAGATACAGGCTCTTGCTGCTGCGATTCAGCAGTTGGATGTTTTAATGTCTACTTTAAAATGAAGTCATTCACTCTCATTGGTTATTTCCCTCCAGTAACTATAAAGGGTCTCTAGAGTGACATAAGAAATTAATATCTATATTGTTGATACCTTGACTGAAGCTTACACCTGCTTTGCTACTTCATAGATGTCTGTATCACATAGGATGAGTACCACTGGAGTAGTGCTTTTGTTTGATTGTCTTTTGCTGCAGTTGTTGAGGGTTGGCCATTGTTTGGCAGCATTATGCCCTACCCTGTGCCTACACTCCTCTTTGTGAGGGCCCAGAAGCCCTGTGGGCTGAGAGAAGCACCATCCACGGAGGCTTTGGTGAAATGTAAGCCATCTGAACATGACCCCTCGTGGGCCTGGCAAAGTCACAAGGGTATTAGAAACTATGATTAATCCAGGTTTGATCTGATCCAGGTTTGGTCTGGGCTCTGCCATGGAGCTGCTACATTGGTGGCAACACTCTGGATTTGGAGACCACTGCAGTGTCCAGTGTGGGCAGGGAGAATGACCAATGCAGAAGACTTACTACAACTTTGCACCTACAGACATGCCTGTTCATTCTGACACTTGGCTTTTATTCAAACAGTGCCTGCTGGCCTTTGCCTGGAGTGCCACTGCAAGACTCGTTGATGGAAACTGAGGTTGCTGGCTCAGCAGCCAAGCACTCTGTATCTATCACATCAGTCTGGAACGCTGTGATTTGTACTTCCCTGCTCCCTGGTCTCTCATCCTTTGACCTACCCAGAGAACAAACTATCACTAAATGGTTCCCTACCCTCCCAGAAAGGCTTTTAGTGACTAGTACTAAAACAGCTAGTGAATAATCCTGATTGACAGCTTCAAGTCCCTCCTCTCTAAGGACTTCAACATACTTCACAAATGTGCAGGGACTCAGACTGTCTCTGATAAAGTCCTGCATCCTGCAGTAAGAAATAAACCACCTTATTCTATTTTCCAGGTGACATCCCTAATGATCAGAAAACAACCCAAGCTCTGTCGATATTATAAGAATGTTTGTTGTTTTATTCTTTTTGGTGGGTACAAAAACCACAGTTTCTTACACAGAACAAGATTATAAATAATATCTGTAACATGAGTGACCCGTAGTCTCTTTTGATTCTACACTGCAGACTGATGACGTACTCTAAACATTTTATCATTTTGTTTCTTGTATTAGACAGATGCAAATCTGTGGAACACGGAATGATGGAACAGAATGAAGGTAACAGCAAACAAGAGGATGACCAACAACTTTTATAAAAAAAAAGTCTCTGAATTTTATTACAGTGATGGCATTTTATATCAATTATTGCAATGAATTGTTCCCTAAGATGGTTAGAAAAAAGAATTGTGTTGTCCTCTACCGAATTTACATCAGTTAAAAAGCAAGCATGTTTCAATATTTCTCTTTTTCAAAGAAAATGTAAATAATTTCTTTATTTTTTCACAGGATTTACATATTTATTATTTTCTTATCACAGTTTAGTGATTCATTTCTACAGCTGAACAGCTGAGTATTCTTCCATTGTATATATTGATGTTCTGGAGACACAGGTTAGCATGTTCATTGACTTCTACAGCTATTTTTCTCTTTGTCAAGACAAAGACCAAAATGTTGTCCTTTCTGAGCATGTTCTTCACAGTTCAATGCGCTAAATTCGCAAGTCTTATTAGTTTTAAGTCCACTCAAGTGAAATTTGTTGCTGTTAATACACCATTCCCAGCCCCCTCCCCCCAACAAAACTAAATTATGAATTTTCCTGATATAAAATCTGAGTTTGGGTTTCCGAGCTGAGCTCATGCACACATTGTTGCTGATGATGTCTGGCGCATTTGGACGTACTTCCCTTTCTCAGCCAAATTATTAGTTCATCAATGACACTCCCATGTCGTTACAGTCTGTGCTGTGTTCCCATCAGACACCAACACAGTTTGATTAAGGCACTCAATTATTTTTTTGGTTTTTATGGTAGGTCCGATGCAATTACGGCCAATCCTGAACTTTGTCTAATTGCAGTTCCAGTATGCACGGACTTCGGGCAGTCGGGAGTCAATACACGTCCGTTTTCTCCCACGCTCCCTGTGATGGATAGTCTGGCTTTGTTTCTTATGGCTTCAGAAAAGGTAAGCTAGGTTTGAAAAAAAAAAAAAAAAAAAAAAGGAGAAAAGATGAAAGCGTTAACATTTTTCTGTCCTTCAACAAACCAGGACACAGCAAACACCAAAATATTAAATGTTAGACATCTGCATTTTTTCATGTTAACGTTAAATATAATAATAGTAATCATCATAAATACAATACTAGGGGAAAAAAGACTAGCAATTCTGAGGGTAAATTTCATTACAATAAATCACCATTGATTTAAATATAAAATCTAAATTTGATCAAGAAATTAACAGAAGAAGCAGTACCTTCATCTAAACTGCTTCAAACTACATTTATATACAATTAAATGAGCATCAAGATCTTTTATGAACCTGAAAGTATTAGCATCTGTGAATAAAGTAATGCACAGGTTGTTATAGGCTTAGATCCTCAACTAGGCATATCAAGATAAAATATAGCTGCTGAAAATTGTTTATAAATGGCAATAGCTGTATCAGCTAGCTTTGTGATAATTCCACAGATCAAATATAAAGAAATTGTTACTTGTATTCACAATGCCCATATTTAGTATCGGTAAATCTGAGAACTGTCTTCAAATCTCTTCATATATATATTTTCCTACACTTAGATAAGGTGGGAACTTTCAAAGGAAATGTAGCTTATTGTGCTACAAAATACAATTTTCTACAGTCTTCTACATTAGGTCTAAATTTTCCACAAAATGGTTTACATTTTTGCTATGACAGAATCTTTACTTTCAGGTAAATCAGAACAAAATATCTCATTTAGGGACTAGCTGACTCAAGCAAGAGCTCTGTCATGTGATGATAGAAAAAGTCAGAATGGCTCCTTGAGACTAAATCATTTCCAGATGACTAAAATTGAGGGAGGTGTCTAAGGTCAACCAGTGCATGCACCCAAACTACTCTGTGTTGAAACAGATTTCAAATAAATCATGTTAAGATGTTGATTAGTGAGGAAATCTGATTTCTAGTCAGCAGAAGCTATAGTCTATGCAACTAACTCAAGTAGCTGGTATGCAGGGATGCAATCTGAAATACCAATTGGAAAAAGAGAGACAGGAGCGTGCATTCACAGAGAAGCAAAGGGATGACATACATAATAAAATAATTTTATTTGCCTTGTTACTGATCTCTGCATTTAGAACTTTGTCCCTCTGAGCCTGCTTGCTCCTTCTGAGGTGGCAGTGAAATGCTAAGCGGCTGTTTGATATGCTGAAGTTAATTTTATACGAGCGTGTGTGTATAAGGATGAGGAAGATTCTTTAAAACTCCCAAATGTTTCCACTGCTTTTGGATGCACTTCTATGAGAACGTAGCAGTCTAATATTTCACTGCTATCAGTAGATCCTCCAAACAAGAGTTCTGAAAAGTGCAGTCACTATTGTGGCATAGACAAAAACTGGATATAAAAGCAGCTTTCCACATCAATTATCCTAAAACCCTCAGCCCTCACAAGCAGACGAATTCAGGAAAAGGCCTCAACATACAGAGGGCATTATGTCACTCCCCTTACAATGAAAAAACTTGGCTTTGATAATCATCAATGCAAAAATGACCTTTTGAAAAGTATCCCTGCTGCCACAGTATTTTGTGACAGGGACTTTTACACACATATCTTGAGCTGGGCCCATATAGCACCAAAAAACTCATCTGCTTCCCAGCAGCGAATAAAAAGCTATGCATTTGCAAAGCACAGACACAATGCAATGTGGTGTAGCTCCACATAGTGCATGTCCAGAGTCCCATTGCAAATGGATGTCGAGGACTGGTAACTGCCTGTGGAAATGCATAGAACATGTTTTGGTCAACGGCAAGAAAAAAACAAAGGTGCTTTAGTTTTGGGGAGGGATGAGTGTCCAAACCACATCAGAATGCAGACTGGGGTGGAAAAGGGACAGCTTACTCCAGATGTGCCAAGCTTCCCAGAAAGTTGTCATTATGTATCAGCATCTCTCCATCACTTTGATCAGCTATCTGTTCATGGCCATTCAGGGCTAGCCAATGGGAAATCCGATATTTATATAGGATATATGAGTTATGTGTAACTGTGGTTTTGGTTCAAATCTATATAGCTTTCTGGCCATTGACAACACACTTAGGACAGAAAGACAGTCAAAAGGGATCCACGGGGGGGGGGGGGGGGGGGGGAAATGTCAAATGAGAATAACAAACAATTTCTCAGCAGCCTTCCACAGAATAACAGATAAAGCTGCAATAAAACAACACCTCTCTTCTCATGGCAGAGATTAACAACAGCTCAGCAACATACCACGGAAACAACCCAGACAGTTAACAAAGCCAGGAGAAGCAGGTCAAACTTGCACTTGGGAAGATGCCGTAAAGCCATGTAACCAGGTAAGCTTCTGTGTTATATTTTAAACTATGCTATAGGTAAAAGACAGGCTAATACTCTGCCTAACTGCTGCTACAATTTCAGTTTTATGGGGTGGCTGCAGAATCAGTTTCAGGAGTGGCTGGGATGAGAGGGGAAAAGTCTTAGCATTTACTGCGAATATTACCCAGATTGCAAAAGTGTCTGTGTGGTAACTGGATACAGTTAATAGTGATAATGTATTTTCAAATTTGTCATTAGTTTTGATTAAATAAGTTGTGGAATTAATCACATGAAAACACCAACTGCCCTGTTCCTGTTAGGACATGGGAATATAGGAAATCAATATCCTCAGTCTATATAATACAAATATCCTAGAACAAATGTGTTTGTTCTTTTGTTGTTCAGGTTCCTCTAGTACCTGGATCACATGAAGGTGTCTATGGCACAAATATTTAAGATGAACGTTTAATGAAGTTTTCTTCCTTGAATACGAAATTTGAACTATGTAAGTCAAAATAAGTGCTTTACACATTTACTGAGCCATCCTGTAGCACTTCACTTTTTTAATAATTAGTAATTTTTCATTACTTTTTGTAGTTTTGTAGTTAATTTCATTAATTGTCAACAACAGCATGGGATGGGAGAGCAAGAGAAGGCAACTGAACTGGAAACTGTTTCATGAGCTTCAGTGGCCCACCGAGAAGGCCCTGGAGAGGCAGTGGTGGTGGCTGGCTGGATACTGGGACATTCCCTTTGAAAGCCTGAGGGTTTGGGGTGATGAGCTCAGTAGGGCTTTTCCCTAGAGCAGGTGGAGAGCAGGCTGTTAGGCCCCATGCTGTTCTCAGAGCATCAGCTCAACTAGTGTCCTAGGGGCTTACTACTAATACACAAAAATGGAAAATGCTGCCCAGGGGAAGAAGAAGGGATTGTTCCCTCCTTAAAGCAAACTTCCTTCCCTGCCTTCAGCAGATGCAATAGCCTCTCATCCCTTCTGAATGTCATTATCCCACACATACAGACTAGTCCTTTCCCATATAGACTAGTCCACACGTATAGACTAACCCTTTATTTACATTTTCTGCTACCTTATAGGCAGGTGAATTTTCCAGAGGAAAATCACTTTTGACTGGATTAAACTAAAAGGAAAAACATGGTAATGAATATTAATTGTGAAGCAGATTATTTAAGCTATTTTATATTAGTTTGAAACATGTATTATTAAGATTATTTAGTGTTAGCTTAAAAAGTCAGCGTGTTGGTTACTCATGCAGGTTAGAACCTTCAAACATATTTCCATATTAGCAAGTTTTAGTCCCAGTATGATCCCTTTACTCCTTGGATAAATAAACATATTGAAGGTTTTGAAATTCATATGACATATATTTCTGCAGAAATGTGTGAAACCAATTTTGTAGGCTCTGTACTCCTGCCATCTAACAAGGGTATATGACTAGCACGTGTTTGAACAGATGGCATGGTCACCCTGCACAGAGCATGGCACATGGGTAACCCTGGCCAGGAGAGGATGACTGCACCTTGGCATAACTGTTTTTATAAAAATATATGCATAAGTGTTTTTATAAAAAGTTCACATCCTGAAATTTCTCAGGTAAATATTACAGGAAATAAGTAGAATGAAGAATTTCAGAAGTCTGTGAGTGGCTGCTCAAAATCCTAGTTATTTCTAATTTTTGTGAATATTTAAATATCTACACCCTATGAGGTTTTTAAGAAATTATCAGAAGTTTTGACTGATACAAACATGAATTTTCAATAAAATAAAATGCAACATGGGCATATTTAATATATTTTTTCCTATAAGAATTAATCTCTGTGTTGCAACAAACCTCAAAAAAGTCCAAACTTTAGAGACAGTTACTTATCATCTTTCCTTAAAAACAAAACTCCATTTGCCCTGATTTTTATTTCAAGAAAATATTAAGGCTAAAATCAATTCTACAAATATAATCATAGTGTTTGTTGCACTAGAATCACAGAGTTGAGTGGGAACCCAGAGGACTTTCAAATCACGCCATATTTAGCATGCTAAGCAAGTTTGGGTCAGGTCAGTATTTGGAAGAAAACACTGTCTTTTTGTTTGCTTTCTTTAAGACTATGTTTTGGATGCATTGCACTCTGTAAACTTACTTGGTCAGGAATATGTTTTCTGAGACCCTGTCTTTATACTAGCCTGGGGACACATTTAGTTGTGGACGCATCACTAAAGGATTTAACAAAAAAAGAACTTTTTACTTGCATTTTGTACAATTGCTTGCACAGGATTATTTTTTTTTAAGACCCTTATTACTGACAGTAAGTGGTGAACTTGGGAGATTAATATTATCATCTGGAAGTCCTGTTTCCTAGTGGGCAGTAACGAACACTGGGGCATACTCCTGCAGTCCCCCTGACACCTAGTACGCCTCATTTTTTAACTAGTGAACGAAGTGCGCATCTAAGAGACTTCTCCTTTTTTTAACATGGGGAAATTGGGCAGCTCTTACAATTAACATATACTCGTGATCATGAGCTCTTGTACAACAGGGAACAACAGAAAACTACATAGTGACAGTATGGGAGAGTTTCCCAGCCAGCGCACACCAAGCCCCCTCCCTTGCCCCCCGAGCACCCACCTATTCCTCGCAGCGCTCCAGCTACCATGCTCAAGCACCATTCTCTGCTCACTCTGTGTTTGCTCTGTACTGTATGGTTCGGTACTGTACTGGCTGTGCCTTTAGGCAGTAAGCTCCTCGGGACAGGGACCTGTTACGTGTTTGGCACACTTCACCTATTGTACAGCGCCGAGTACTCCAGCGCTATATAAATAATAAATAAAAAATAATAATTGTATCTCCAGTTGTTCCCTCCAAAAGTTTTGCTAGGTGGCAACATAAACATTATGTTATGTCCTTTCTCTGAGTTTTTGTTTCTTGCTTCTACTCTAGGGATGGCTCAGTGATTTCAGGAACACGTAGCTCAAGCTTTTTGTTAGCAGAAGAGAGGTGTGGCTTGCTATTTGGAAGGGCAAGGGAGCTCTGGGCAGCACAAAAGGGCAGGGTCCTAGCTGCACCTTCACTTTTAAAGCAGCCAGGATAGCTTGGGAACCGTGTAAAAGTTATATTTAGAAGCTCAGTTTGCCACTACGTGCCATTTCCAAAGGCCAGAGATTTGATTTGACTAATGATTAGTTGGCGAGATACTCCCTGCATGGATGAGAACAAGTACGTTGGTAAACCATCCCCGCACCCCTACGCAGGGGAACTATACAGGATGTAGCAGTTCAGTTCCCAAAATCACTATGTGAACATCTAAGACACTCCAGTCCTGAGCTAGGTGAGGGGGTATATTATTGAAAGCTGAGGATGAAAATCAATGTCTGTTCACTGATTAGTGGCTTTTTGTGGTTATTATAGTGGGCAAAGGTTGACCCGAAGCAGGATATTGTGAAAAAAAATGCCACACAATTAGCATAAAACATGTATCAAAGGGACAGTGAAGGAATAGGGTGGGGAGGAGGGAGAGAAGGTAAAACAACATTTAGACTTCTTGTAACAGTGCCTTGTCTTCTTTTAGGTTAACTATGGTTCAGTGGCATTGCCTATCCTAAATCTTGATTATAAGAAAGTCCCAGTTAGGGCCAACATCGAATAATAAAAGGCATAACTAAAAGACAGCAATTTGTCACTAGTAGACTGCAAATCTTTAGGAAAACAGACTGGCCAATCAGGTAATTAATCACTGGCCCTCTGAATATATATTTTACGATGTCAAACAGTTGTAATCTCCCAAGAGATTTGACAACAGTGAGTTGTTAAAATGTATTTTTTAAGTTAAAAATTCCTTGCAATGCAGATGTCTATTAGCAACATAGAATAGTATACTATACATCTGCAGCCAAAAAAAACTGAACCACTTTGCACTGGTTTTCCAAAATATAAAGCTCTGTTCAGAAGCAAGCACCACTAGACAGACATGTCACAACACTGCGTTACAAGATGCATCACCCACTCACTGTAGTAGGCCCTAAGTCCTACCCCTAAATTTTAATACTTTCGGTTCCATATACGTTGTAACCTTCTCTATAAGTTGCTAAATTCTGGGTATTCTGCGAGGAAGTTGGGTTAAAAGTCTGTGCACTCTTTGCCACCTTCATTCGCTTCGCCTCTGCCCTGGACTTGTAACAGAACTCTATCAAAGCCACCAGCATTGCCAAGCCCAAGCCTCCAACCAGAATGTAGAAGACTCCAGCAACGTTGCTGAGACTCAAGGCACTCGTCTTGTCCTGGGAAAACAGAAGTGACACAGTTAACCCTGGAAAACAGATCCTCAGGAGAACAAGCTACATGTTAAAACATTGGAATTAGAAATAAATAATAATGTTTAGCTGAAATAAATGACAATTGTTTACATAACTTCTCATAAAATTTGACCTATCTGGTTCTATGAAATACAATTTAAGCACCTAGTTTTCCTAGTCAGAATAAAAAATATTGTAAGTATATTGCCAACATATTAGAATGTCATTGCTTGCTTACTGCAAATCATTACTTCCACTATGTGGAGAATTAAACAATGACATGTCTAGCTCTCTTTAGGGGACATTTCAGCACTGATATGAAACTGCATTTACTTAAAGCTCTTTATAAGCCTTGGAATCCAAAAATCCCTTTATATCAGACAAGACTCTGCTTGATCTTCACAAAAACAGTAATTGTATTACATTATGGTAGGCACTGCTGTTAGTTTAAAACATCCAGACTGAGCTTCTGATACTTAAATGACATGTGAAAATAACATGTGAGGCTTAAGTTACTTCTCTGAACAAACACTTCCTTTGAAAGTGCACACTGTACCATACACATTGTGATATATTTGCCTCTTACCGATTATTGCATTTTGTTTCTATTTTATTATGGATACAGTTCTGGAACATGCCCATGGACTACTAAGCCTCAGTAACTGTATAATTTTAAATAGCAGTTTATGAAATCTTACACACTATTCATAATTTGGACAACACTGAGAATTTTCTTTAGCAAATTATTAAATGCACATCATTTTAGAAACCATCACCTTCTTGGACGTATTGTAGTAAACTATTCCACATTTCTCTGTACTTCACTGCTTAGTTATGATTCGTATGTTTTAAATTTGAAATTCATGTGCATTTTTAGCACAGTTCTCAAGGAACTCTCTTAGGATTGACTTCCATATACTACATGGTGTGCCTTAAGATACTTATAAAGCTTTATTCTTAATCAGACTATATAATCTTTACCTAGGGTATTTATCTCTATTAAATTTTAACTCATGAAGAATGCAAAATATTTGGATGTTTAATTTAAAGAGGCACTATTTATTGTGTAATCAGTAGACCTGCACAGGAACAATTCCCATGGGTGTATAGAGGTGTTTGGGGCTTATAGGTGAGTTCTGCTTTTTCTTTTTTAGCTGGCTAAGAGGACTCTGAATATCTCGGAGGTGACTGTATTCCTCTGGTAGCAATTGCTAACATTTGTGCATGCAAACAAGGAGGAGACAGGACTGAGAAAAACCTGACCTAATGTATGTGGTGGGTTGAGCTTTTCTCAGTTGTCATTTACAGGTACTCTGTCATCCTCTTAACTGGTTTTCACTTACTTCCTCCAAAGCACTTGCCAGAAAAATCAAAAAGTGTTGGAAGTTTGTTTCCTAGGCTAATTTTACCTGCTATCCAGCAGGGTAACACTCAGGGCATGCAGGCTGCAAGCAGTCACTGCCCGTCACGCTTTCCCTCTATCTCTGGACAGCACAGGCTGGCACAGAGACAGGCACCATGAAGAAATTTCAGATTTGCCAAACACAGAGCTGGCACTGACTGTGGTGCTTGCTTCCTGGACATCAGAAAATACCTGCTTCTGTGTTTGTCCTCAGATAGAAATAGAGAAGGCTCCACTCCCTGGAGATTTCAGTATTACTGTTTGGGAATGGACAAGGCTAAACAGTGGAAGCTGTAGATAGCTATTAATTATCAAAGCCTTTCACTTCAAAGCTCAAGTTAAGTCTTCCTTGGCTCCTCAAGGAGCCAGGGACCTTTCTAAAGGCAGCCAGGCACAGCCACTCTGGGAGTGATGAAAGACAATCCTTTCCACTAGCATTTCTCCTTTTCAGAAAACTGTTGAGGGAAGCCAGTTCCAAAAGGAGAAGGCGTGAAGGGACGTTTCCTATGCGGTCAGTGGGGAAAGTCTCTCCTCGCCAGCCAGGATGGAAACAGTCAACCCAATCTGCCTCCCCCAAAACGAAAAAACTGCCTTGTAACTCTTCAACAGATGCCCTGAGTATGCGGGATGGTGTTTGGTGATGTGCATCAGTGAAGACTTTAAAAAGCAATAGTGCTTCTTTAAATTAAAGTGTGACCCCCATCAAGATGGGGCGAAACTGATTCATTCTGTGTCTACAGCTGCTTATTTTATCTCTAAGTCAGTTTTTTTACTACTTCCTTTACTGCTTTGTGAACACGACAGTAGGTCCCGAACTGCAGCGACTGACCTTACTTCCAGAGTCCTTGGGTCCACATTCACCTTTATCGTACCACCATTTGTTTTTCAGCTTGTCTAAGACGCCTGCCTCACTGAGTTTCAAAACGGCAAGGTTTACAGGAGTTCTTCACGTGGAAAATAACATAAATAACATTATATATGTTATTTTATGTTATTCAAGTAAAACTACATAGAATCGCATTGCAAAGTGACAGAGCAGAGGCCACAGTGGGTGCTATGTCATGTACTGTTGGCCCAGGTTTAGAGACAGACATATGACCGGGACCTGCTCCATCGCTTTAGGTAACAGGCACATACTGCTGGGGAAGATTTGTAAATAAATAGTATGCAATTACTGTGAACCCAAAACTATTGGCTTAGACATATTAACAACATACCCTTCAGAGACATATATAATACAACTGGATATACGACTTCAGAAAAATATTCATTTGTGTTCCTTGCCTTCAATCTATTTTAAGTTTGTACGCATACAAACTAATAATATGACTTGGCTACAGCTATTTCATTTACTGCCCTCAAAATTATCCTGGCAAGAGAAAGGAGATGCTTTGCTGCCTACAACCGCTTGGCACAGACTTTCAATCTCTGCATGCTTAGGGGGAGAGCTATGACGCCCCTATCCTCAGCTAAGAAGAACATGACAGTCAGTCTTTCATTCTCATTTCCTGTTTCAACATTCTTTTCAATTTCAAAGTTTTTCCTTAAATCTTAGCTTATTCACGTAAGTCTTTCAAGAGGCCCAGGCTGATGATAAATTACTACTTGGAACATCTTATCTTACTAGTGGTATTTGCTGTGGGTGACGTAAGAGAATTTAATATTGAGATGAAACTTAATCTGATGCCTCAAAGTTATGAACTGCTATGGGTTTACGTTGACATTACTTAAACTCAGTGCATAATATCTAAATATTATGGTAATGCTCCACTTCATGCAGTTGTACCAGTTTATTTTCTAAAACCCTAAGAAATGATTGACTTATTTTCTGTACTTTCCACTTTGTATCACTGACTGTCCAATTGTCAATGTAGTAGGCATATAGATATCTATTTATGTGCAGGTGTGCATGAAAATACAATATATATCAGAGAAGGAGGTAGATAAACAGAAATGGCATGTGATAGACAGCCTTCTGGTGATGTTATATGACATAGGGCATGATCCTGTGTGTGCCAGAAGATTCCTATAGGAAAACTAATATCTCATAATACACCATAACCCATGCATTGCTAAAATGTTAACTCATTAATTCAAGGTTTAATTAAAAAGCAACCAGTGCAAGCATTCATTAGTATAGTGTAGCTGAACCTACTAAAACAGATACTACAAAAGAGAAGAGGGGCTTGTTACACTCTATATCTGGTTTAATTGGAAATCCCCATATACTTATGTATTAATATAATAGTGCATGATTGTATGTATATATATATTTTATACACAAATAGCAGCTTCTGAGCCTTGGATGCTACTCCTAGCTTTCAAAAGGCAGGCTTAGATACCGGTTTTAACAAAGGATGAAGCATGCTGTTGAGATGCCTACCTCTTTTCATTTACTACTGAGGAAGCCTTGGTGCTTCAGAGAAATTACAACTTTTGACAGCTACAGCTGTGTGAGAGGATTCCCAAGTACTCTCAAGTGATCCCTTTAAGAAAAGGAAATGCTTTATCCACTTTCCAAATCCCACACAGTAAATTCATATGGAATACTCTGCTTTCAGAACAGAATATGCCTTTTTCTTGATCTTTTCCATTATTCAAACTTAGATTTTTTCTTCAGGCTTTCTGGCAGCAGGTTGTGCAGGTTGATAGTGGAATATGAAAGTCTCACAACTGTGAAATGAGTAAGTAGCAGTTTGGGATGCTGGCAAATTGCCTGTCAAAATGATCCTCTGTTTGCTTCTAGTACAAGTGTGAAATAATTAATATTGTTTGAGTAGCCATCATCTGTAACATGTCATGCATTGCCTCTGAGCCACATTCTTGGTGCTCCTAAATCCCAGCAGTGTAACAAGGCTGGGCTATGAGAAAGATAAGGGATATCCAGGTACTGTTCTTACATGGAAAGTCACAAACCTGTGGAGTTGCTGTAGATTCATCTGATTCAACTGGTAATTTAGGACTCAATATGAACTATCCAGACTGGCAGCAAGCTGGGATAAGTCAGAAAACAGATGTACCCTGGTCCTTTGCTTGCTTTTCCAGCACTAACACTTCAGATGTATAAAGCCTCATACACACAGAGTTTTTTTCTTCTTTGCAACTGTAGTTCCTTTAATGTCATCCTTTATGCATTGTTTCTGCAAGGAAGGTCTCAGGTTTTCCTTTGGGAAAAGCAATTGATTTCATGCTTAAAATTGCCATGCTATCCTCAATATATAACTGGATGCAATAGCAACAGCCAACAGAGATGAGGCAATTCCCACTTTTCATTGAAATACAGCCAATGATGTGTCCGGGGCCAGGCCCTTGTTCCTGCTCTCCATTATTTTTGCTGGGACAGTTTCTGAATCAAGGTACTGCCTAAGCTCAAGGAAACTTGTCCTCTGCCCCTCACTTTCTTGCCTGCTTTAGTAATGCTGTGTGGATGAGACTAGACATGTCCTTTACGTCTCCCCTCAGACAGTCCCAGTTGTGATGAGGGAGAAGCACTCTGTGCTAAATTTAAAATTAAAGTTTAAAATATGTTCAATATATTTAAAATTAAAAATATTTTCCACTTTCAGAATAGGATTTTTGTCCCACTTTAAATCAACCAGCTGCCATGGGAAATGTACACGGTCCAATGCAAGAAGCCCAGGTTGAGGGGCTGTAGAGTGGAAAAGGAATTTTGCATATGCTTTTCAGGATATTAACATATACATCTGTTTGCAATAACGGCAAGTGATTGCAGATGTCGTGAATTTTCACGTTTTAGGCTTTGTTTTGTTTGTTTTTTTTTTTTTTCATTTTAGTAGGAGATTTTCAACAACTCCCACTGGAGATGAATGCCCAGATCACCTTGGCTTTCAGGGCAAGCTGCTTATGTGGGCATCTTTCCATTCTTTGAAAACACCCTCTCCAAATAACTATAATTTTGACTATGTCAGTCACAAACTCAGAGGCTACAACTGGTTACTACACTGCTTACACAATCAATTGGTGAATAGTCCCACCAACATTAAAGGAAGCAGAAGCTAAAAATCTGTATAGTCTGCTGTACATGAGCAAAAGCAATGTACTTAAGTCATATACAGAGGACAAATCTAGCATTTAGAATTAAATTTCTCATCAAGTTCATTCTTTTTCCATAAGCAGGATCCATCTGCTTCAAATTCATGTAAGGATAATATATGAGAAATAATAACTAGAATTGCCCTTTGTACATGGGGAAGAATTTGTCCCATGTAGCCACAGTGCAAAACTGTTGTTTGACAGCACAGGAGATCCTGTTCTTTACCCATGTGCTGAAGTAACGGGCAGTGCAGCCCAACCTGGGCACAGGGACAGTGATTTTCTACCTTTTCATCATGTTCTCAGTCCTTCTACCTCTTGGCTTCTTACTCATTTCCTCCTATTCTGTCACTTGCTATTGGAAGAGTTGTTTTCTAAAAGCCTCGAGCTGGATCTTGTACCAGCAACACCAGTGAAAGCCCAGTGCTTTTAAATGGTATTAACGAAGTTCTGAGTTAGTTGTGTTCAGGACAACAACTGGGCAATTACAGCATTTAAATTACAATACTGAGTGATTCTGAAACGAATACAAATTTTTGGTAGATGGGGATTTTAAAAATGCAGTCACAAGTATGCTTTAGGAGCATTTTCATTACTCAGTCATAGCTGAACCATTAATTAAGTGCCAGGTCAGTCTCATCTCCTGAATGAAAAAGAAGGGCCACCATGTTCTCCTGAGGGCTAACAGCAGACACTGTAGGAGAGCTCCATCAGCACAGCTTGTGTACACTCACACTTCTACAAAAAAAAAATTTGAGCAGAGTGAAAGAAACTGTGTTTAGATACCTCCCTGTGCATCACATGAAATGATGCTGGCACACAGTTAAGATTTCAGGTAATACCTTCAAAAGCACTCAAATGACTTGGGGACCTCAGCTTCATCTTCGAACATGACTTAATTACTGAGGTCACTAAGGCATGGCTGGGTTGTATAGAGCAGCTTGCTGAACTGCCTTTCTGAATTTTGGAAGATCATTCTTTAAAAGGAATGATATATGGGGAGGCTAGAGATGACCATTTTAAGAGTAAAGAGTGGAGGCAGGAGAAATCTTGTTTTACAGAGCAACACAAACCTTTGGAGAACTGCTGAGCTCTCATTAAACTCCTCAATTTCCATAGTCCTCTGTACTATCATGAAGGGTTATTCTGGGTCTAGACTCTCATATTCTGACTAGAGAATCTCAAATAGTAACAGCACAGTTATCAGTCAAATCTGAAGTACTGTATTTCTTTCAGGAGAAAAGGATGTTCTTATTCTTGTTCATGACAGTAGGAAGCCCTGTAATTTGGACTGCAGCTGCTACCAAAGCTTAGTGTTGTGGTTTTTTTTTTTTTTTTTTTTTTTTTTTTTAAATTCATACAGTGAAAAGAAGTATTAGCTAGAGATGCTTAAGGGCTTAGTTCAGGTCTTCTTGGTAGCTGTCAGGTTTAGCACAGTGTATGGTGCCCTGGTTATTCCACTAATGATCATTTGTT
>NW_008582104.1:44101-146834 GCF_000691845.1 Merops nubicus
TTTCATACAGATAAAGTAATTGCTTGTTTGTCCCTGAAAGTGAAAATGAGAACTGAAGGCTGTAGTGGGAGTGATAACAGACTGGTCTTTGTGGATGAAGCTTTAAGGGGAATTCAGCAGCCAGGCTGACAAATGTGATTTTGTTTAAGTGCTCTAATTATGGTTCACAATCCAGAGGGAGGAGAGCAATTGCAAAATTGGAATGGAATTGTTCATTTGTCCCTTTTGTTCTTAGAAGAAATTGCTTTTGAACCAGTCATGTTTACTTCAGATTTTTTCCTACTCAGCTTTTAGCTACAAAGCCTACGCTTTTGGCCTGTTTGGCCCATTCAGAAAGGTAACTGTGTGGCCAGCTCTGCCATTTTAACAGACTAATTTCCAGTACACTAAATGTAAATTTTACCTTTGTGAGGACATTGGGATTGAGCCATAGGTGAAAGATGATCCTAGAAACACTACTTCTTTGACCTTGAGCAGCATGGCTTATTCCAAAAATGGGTTAGACATATAGCTTGAGTCTGCTGTCTGCAAAGTCAATGTCAAAATTTCTCTCTTCACCAATCAAGGTCCCATTTAATGCTGCTGTGTCTAATTGTCACACTGGGTAGCAATAACATAAACAGCTGCTTTCACAGTGCTACAGATGCAGGCTGGAGTGATCACTCCTGCGAAAAATGTAATATATCTCAAGGAATATTTTTAAAGCAGTCTTATTTTAAAGCAGATGGGAAGCCCTATCAATCAGTATATCTGTAAAAGCATCTTCATACTATTTCCTCAAAGTTGTAGTCTCTCAAGTATGAACACTAAAGCTCATTGAATTAGACCAAGTCCTTATGCTAAAATCCATAGAAAGCTGTTTTTTCAATATTTTCCATATCTTGGGGGAAGATGTTACCTGATAACTTTAAACTTTTTTTTTCAAGCTTTTCAAGTTAAATGTCTGCTCTGACTTTTTATCTAGGTAGTCTAAAATGAATAAAAACCAACAAGTTTTTTTTTTTTTTCTTTTTTTTTACAAATAATATAAGTTTTCATGTTTAATCTCCACATTGAAGGTGAAGTGCTTTCTCACTTGCCAGATGATCGAATTTATCTTTCCAAGCATTAAAGATTATCATGGAAAAATTTCCCACAGTCATTTAGAGAAGCTGCAGCTGGTTGATAGTAATCCTAGAGCAATAAATAAATGAAACCCATTCATGAGAGGGTTATTTAGCTGGGTTATTAGCCATATCCACAGACAGTTTCACAGCACAATAGAGAAATGGAAATAAAAAGGATGAAGAAGTAAATGTGGATTTGAGTTTTAATCATTGCTCTGAAATTAAACTGTGTTGTTTATAAATATAACAGATTATGGTCCTCATCATGTCTAGTAGGCCATGTAAAACCAGGTTAGTTTCACACTGCTTTCTCTGTTGCTTTGTTATCCAGGTCCACCTCAACATGTGGAAATAAATGGTTTCCTTCTGGTCAGCAAAACACAGAGAATCTTTGCTCAACACTGCTGTGTCTCCCACAGAAACGTTGTAAATGAGATCCTGGTAGGTGCAATGATGACTACACTGAAAATTATATACCTCGGAGCCATGCTAGATCACCATACCCATCCTAGACAGAGCTTCATTCTGCCACAGAGGAAGGCATTTTGAAACTTGAGTATCTGTGGCAGAAATTGCTCTTTCATCATAGCACTGTATCCTCAATGCCACACTTAGTCAAAACTCCCACTGAAGAACATGTTCCTCAATACAGGAACTGAAATCTTTGCAAGACTAAGGGCTTAATAGTAGAAAGCAGGCAAATGCTTTAATTTTTTTGACTCTTAATCCTTGCTGTCACTGCAGAATCCTGCCTTTTCCATTACTCAGAAGAAAATGGATTCCTTGCATGAGATAGTCAAGCCATTTCAGCCAAAGCTGTGTTGCAGTGATGCCTCACTTTACAACAGAGAACATAGACAGTGATTTCAATGTGGGATCACAGCTTTTTTTAAGCTGCTGATAGAATTACAGTATGAAAAACCTGATGAGAATGAAATAATTCTTACTCATTTAAACTACATTCATTTAAAGGCACTTTCCATCTCCCCATAAATAAAAAGTAATAAGTAGTTTCAAATGTTAATCAGTGTCACTTAAAAGAACCTACTTGTGCCAACTACAGATACATATTTCACAGTTAGCAGAAGCTAGAACTGCACAGGCAGATGACAGTGGCACTGCCCAGACCCTTGCAAAATAACATCTATGATTTCAGACAGAGATACCTCATCTGCTACCTAAAAGAAAGAAAATCATTAGGGTGCTTGCCCAAAGCCCAGGGAAGCTGGCAGAGAAGTCTACTTTGACTTCCACAACAATAGTTAACAGACGACGCATCCATTGGACTTCAGTCTGTATGGAGCAGTGAGCCAGGCATTCAACAAATTACCTGAACACTGTGGCATACAACAATGTGGTACCTAGCAATTACAAGCTCAACCACAAGAGGGACATTTCTAAGGCTGATAGAGACACACAAAGGTCTTTGCACCATGAAGGAATAAGACAAAGACCCAGGCGAAGGACCACAGCAGCCAACATCATGAGTACTGCTAGAAATCTGAGACAGCCATAGGGGAACAGCATGGGAAGGGACACCAAATTCTGCCTAAAGAAACACTCTGAGCACCTGTTTCAGCACAGGAACTCAGCATCTTTTAGAAACCAGAAAGTAAACCATGAAATGCATCCTGTGTGGTAAGATCAAGCCTGTTTTCAACAGCTTAATGTTCAGAGCCTGAATACATGCAATAGGTGGGAAAGGCTCTATCCAGTCTGATTAGACGTGAATGAGTATCCACAGTCTCAGCCACAGCTGCTTTTGTTTTAGTCTTTCAGCTCCCTAAATCTCTGGATGCACAGTGGTATGTGGGATGGTGGAAAGCACCACATATCAGCACTGCTCAGCACCATCCACGAATGCAATTTAGAGGACTCGTCCTTGGCCTTAGCACATGTAGCCAAGGAAAACGCCATGAAATCAGGCATCAGAGTACCTGTTTTTAAATACTAAATAGCATAAAAGGCACAGACAAGTCTCTAAGTACTCATTAGAACAAAAGCAGGATCTCTGCTGGGAACATTTAATAGCAATCTTTTAGGCAACCAGTAGAATTTTGCCAGGCAAACTTAAATGTCCTAGCTGTTTAAACAGCTTTGACATTTTCCTGAATTCCTTTCCTGAACTTCATCTCATAAATTCTGTGTAACTGGCATGTTAGAGAGCAAATGACTTCCTTGAATCCTAGGCAGATTCTTGGTGAAATTCTGCTGTTATCTTTACAGACGGCGGCACTGTTGTTTCACTGCTTAGTGTTGGGGATGTTGTTCACTTGAAATAATGAGCAAGCAGGATGTGCAAAAATAACATGACTCACGAGTGAGACTACATACACAGAGACAGCTTTGTTTAAACTGCAGCCATATTGCAGAGCCTATCATCCTGGAACCACTGGTGCCACCACTGCAGTTACTGAGGCAGAAGCAGCGACCCTGACTCTCAAAAAGGCTTCTCACCAGTCCTTCCCACAAGGATCTGAAAGCCTCAGAAATTGCTCAGTCACTTAGAATTCACATCGTGCAGAGACATGTCACCTCTGTTTAACCTTGGGTTCTCTGAATGTACAGCAAACTTAAACCAAGAGTACCTGAATACTAAATGATCAAAGCACCATCAGCAGATCACACGCGAGGTTTGGACCAACTGGGAAAATACAGGGATTTGCTTTTTATTCCAGTAAAATCCATTACTACATTGACATGTAAGTTTGTCGTATATATACTCCTAGACAACCAGCAGCTGGAAAGAAGTGGGGATCAGTGAACTACTGCACAATGGGAAGTGAAGCCATGGATGCAGCGCTGCATCTGCAGCAGCAGTTTACTGAAGAAACAAGCTTTCCCAAAACCACAGTATCACAACCCATGACATGTCAGCACTTGATGATGCATCTCAAGCAACTCAAAGGTAATATTTTTTCCTTGCACTTTGGATGGCTCTGCCTGCTGATGCAGACATCTCTCAGACAAGCCCCTTGGCACTCCTAGTGCAAGGCTGGAAGGGGTCCTTCCTCAGGACAAGGCAGAGAGAGAGCCTGGTGAAGCTGAGCTCAGTGACCTTATTTGAGTGATGTGAATCACATTTATTCTCTCATGATCTAATTTGTGTCCTGCCCAGGTGGCTTGGGAAGGGGAGGGCACAGCTGCCTGAGAACCTCCCCTCGCCACACAACCTAGTGCTTCCTGGATTAGCTGAGGATCTGTCTCAGACATACACAGTGAAACACAAGCAGGTGCATATTTATAGCTTGCTCATATAATCCATTGAAATGATTTTAAATGGGAAAAATTAAAATGTGACCTTACCAAGCAAAAAATTAAAACCTGCCCATCTTCTGAGCTGTTTATTTTAACCATATTTTGAAAAGCGCTGATGGCAGATTGTAACATGACACAAATCCAACACAGTTTAAGGGTGTTTGACATTCATCAAGAGAAATTAAGTATAAAGCTGCATGGCACTGGCTGAATATGTTTAATAAATTAGGGATGAATCAAGCACACTGTTAACGAGGAGGATGTAGCCAAAGCTTACATCATTCTACACGCAGAAGGCTTGAAGGATCAATACTGCAAATATTTAAAACGAGATAATGCAAGAGTACATTTATAAGAAAAACAACGTAAATTTTAATGACAAAGGGCCAACTTTGAAATAATTTTTTTTTAAACACATTCAGAGAGTTATAGGAATAATTTTTGTACAAGGATTTATAAAGGTTTGCATGCTGTAATGCTATTTGTACGAAAAAAATGGTATTCAAATACTGAAGCACGCCACATATCAAGACATTTTCACATGCACCTAATAATTTAAACAAAATAGAGTCCTTAGCACTTGCTCTGATAGCTTGCCCACCATTTACATTAAATGAACTAATATTCAAGTTGTGAGTCTTCACAACAATGCTACATCTTCTGCAGTGGGTCTTTCAGGCCTTCCTGCTAAATTCTTCCACTGCTATATACATGCTTATCAGAGAAAGGATGTGACCAGCCATCTCAGCTGACTGTCCAGGTCCTGCTGAGCATCCACCACGATAGTGGGTGCCTCTGGAATTCCATCTTGCAAAATCCACATACCCCTGAGAAACTGACTGTCCTGTAGAAAGCCAAAAGTCTTGCAAAAAAGCCATGGGTGGGTTGTGTGCTGAATTAGAAGTTAATACCATTTACAAATGTTATTTAAAAATACCCTGACCAATGGCATTTAAAATACCTCTCCCACAACAACATCTCAAAATATTGTACAAACATTAAGAACCAAGTAGCTTTACAAGAGCATAACATATCGTTATTCTTTATTTAGAGACGGGAAATTTGAAGCAGCACTCAGATGTGCTTCAATTGTGGCTAATTAAAGTAACGCTCTTCATTTGGCCATCGAAATAAGATGGTTCATTTCCAGGGGCACTGAGTATTTACTGTTTGTAACTATATCCTAAGTGTGCAGCTTAGTTACTTGAACTGAGCTTTGTAAACAAATACGGAGCCAAACTGACACCTTGAGGATCAGCAGGAGTTCCAATTAATGGGAGACCCACTGCTGCTAAAAATTGCAATAGCTACTTTGAATTCAAAGAAGTTCTGACAATTTACACCAGCTAGAGTTCTGATGACTGTACTTTAAAAAATTTATATAAATTGAAAGCTGTTTTGCAGCAAGATATTCCAATTACAGCATGCAAACACTTCTTGGCACAAGCAATTAAATATATATTTTGCTTCTGTAAAAACAACAGTGGTTGACCTGGGAAGGCAACTCAGCTTGTCTGCTTTATACAAAGCTTTGCTGTAACTACAAAACACATAAAATTGTCCCTAGAGTAACTGTTCATATTGGTTCAGCATATAGTCTTTAGTAGCAACAGAAACACTAGTTTCTCCTGACTCTGAGCTATTTTAATTTTTGCTAACAACTACCTATTCCTGTTCTCATTGAGCAGCATCACTTTTCAAAGCACAATTTTTCTTGCTGATTGCAGCATAAGCAGGATTATGCCAATAGGCTGCTGCAGTCCAACACCTGCAACTCAAAATACATGTTTTAAAGGCTTGAGTAGAATTTTTCAAGTGTCTAAGCACCAGTGTAACAGTCTCCACACTGTGGGAATTGCTCTGAGGGTAAGCTTAGCCCACTGCCATCTGCCTCAAAACTCTTTCTTACCTCAGAAATATTAGGAATCCTGAGCCCTTTGCAGTTTTTATACATTTTGTATTGCTGAAAGCACTTACAATACTATGTTAATATTTGAAATGTGTAAAATGAACATTTTTAAATACATGCCCCCAAAATCCTTAATGCTTTCAGATGAGGCAAGTTTCACCTCTGGCATGGATTGCAGAAAGCTTTTTGACTTTTTACACCTATGGCAAAGCAGATCTCAGCTCATAGCTTTGTTGCAGCAGGGTGCTTGGATGCTCCTTCCCCTGCCTCTTCAGCAACTCCTAAATTTAGAGTGCCCTAACTGAGATAAAAATGATAGCATTGGCACAGGCAGGTAAAAGTTTTGTGGCAGGGCACAGGACACAGTTCAGTGCCAGGCAGAAGTTACATCAGTCTTTGGTTATCTAAAAAACAAGGAGTAATAGCTTGTGGTGGGGGCCACAACAGTGAAGCTCTTCTACATCTCATGCTGTCCCTCCCCTCTCCTACCTATAGTGCATTAGTTCAGGTCTCTTTAAATGATACTATGTTATGTCACCTGGGCACACATCACTGACACTCCTTAAGTCACTCTATCCGAAAGAAAACCCAAACTCTGCAGTTTACTGTCTGCAGAAATGATCCATTTGTTTTTCAAATGGATGACTCAATTTTAACAGGATTGAAAACATTATTCATCATTACTGTTGTTGGCCAGTAGGTTTAAATTTTCTTTTACATGTCTTAGCCATATTTGTAACCCGTTGTAAGTTTATCCTTTTAAATGTCATGGAGTGGTTATTTTCACTCAGAATGAGGCTAGAAGAAATGTAACTGTTTTGGATGTAATTCAGTGCTTACTGAATATAAATAGGGCGTGGCTCCTTATAACTTAAAACACTGCTCCTTCATTATATCTATATCAATCCATTTGATGTCACTGATGGATTCCTAGATAGCCTACTAAGATCACAAACTCTGGCTACCCTACACAGAGGAAGAGTTTACATAAAAATCCTCCTGTACAAAGCAGGTGGCAGCTGTTTCAGCAGCTTCTAATTTTTCACTCCATTCAACATGACCCAGCAGTGGCAGAAATACGGTACCTTTGGCTGAGCATTTCACAGCTTTTATCCACAGGAAGACCCAGCCCTAGGCTGAATCACCTATCCCCAGAAGAAATGTTACTGTGACCTCCAAAACCAGTCAAGATTCATTGCTGACTCTTGCTACAAATCATGGAGAGTCAATATCCTGTTGGACTCACTACAAAAATAAAGTTTTTTGTTCCTAACCAGCTCCATGTCTCAATGTTCTATACAAATGTGTATTCTGTTCAGTGGGTAGAAGGGCAACTAATACAATAAACCCAAGATCTTAATGCAGTATTGAACATATCTGGCATTTTTGGAGACTGGGTCAAATATGGCAATATTTGAAGAGATTTCACTATGAGACTTCTCCAATTTTTCATTTATGCCAGGCTAAATCTTACTCTTTATGAACATATAATGATAAGACAGGTAAGGGAAACTATATTTGACATGATCTTCTGTTATTCTACTCCTTATGATACATTGCTGAATTTTTCTCCTTGCAAGCAGCAAGACATCATAACAGCAGCTGATTAGTTTAAGTAGTCAGTTTAAGATTAAGAAACGGTAAAAACATCAGGAGTCACAACAGAGTGACTCCTACAAGTAAGGATGCTCAACTGAACATCTCTGCATGTATTTTTCTGAAATCACCTCACCAACAGCTTAAATTTCTCCATAAATTGTGACAGAAGTCCTCTGTCCTAGTTAATACTTCTGACATGTCTTCAGAGAAGAGTTATACAAAACGAGTTGCATTTAACCACTCTCAGGGTGACAGAATTATAGGTGCCTGTGGCAAGAGCCATGGCAAGAGAAGAAAAAAAACAACAAAACTTCTGTCACCTTCTCAGGAGCTGCAAATGGAACACAAAATGAACTTACTGCTATTGTTGTTCTCAGGAATTCACGGAGTAGCCAGGTTCAGTTGAATGCATGAAAAGAAGCGTGGTCAGCAGGCTGAGGGAGGGGATTCTGCCCTTCAGCTCCCCTCTGGTGAGACCTCACCTAGATTACTGCATCCCAGCTCTGGAGTCCTCGGCACAAGGATGTGAACATGTTGGACTGGGTCTATAGGAGGGCCACAACAATGATCAGAGGACTGGAGCACCTCTCCTATGAAGAAAGGCTGAGAGAGTTGGGGTTGTTCACCCTGGAGAAGAGAAGGCTCCAGGGACATCTTCTTGTGGTTTTTCAGTACTTGAAGGGGGCCTACAGGAAAGATAGCGATGAGGCGTAGTGGTTTTGAACTAAAAGAGGGTAGATTTAGAGTAGAAGAAATGTTATTTTACAAACAAACTCATTATTTTAGGTGCTGTTTCCAGTGAGCACCAATCTTTTGCCTGTCTGGTGTGAGTTTTCAGCCATCAAGTCCAAGTCTCACCTTAATCAGATTGAAGCATGAAATGAGTGCAAAGCCAAATACCATCAGCATACTCTGTGGTACTGAAAGTGTAAGGAAATCAACTCCACATGGGAAAGCTACAGGGCAAAACTGCAGTTTGCTTCTGAGGGAATTCGTTAACTGACATCAATGGCCACAAAGTTATTAATGTAACATGGCCACTATGTCAAAAGCTGTTCGCAACACTGAGAAATCAGGATGAATGCTTGATTTTTACTGTTGCCAGAAACAGACCACTAATTCAGAAGACTTGCACATCTGATACACTGCTATCAGATCTAAACTTAGACTGAGAAGAGGCAAGATAAAATTCTGTCACTCTGCATGCTTCTTTGTGACTCCATACTGATGTTTTTCATAAAGAAGGATTAGAAGGAAGGCAATAAATTGAAAGATTCCCTCTAAGAGATAGTTTCTTAAGCTTTGGTCTAATTATAATGCAACCACTTTGAAGTTCATTATTTTAATTACAAGCACAGACAGAAAAAACAGGGGGTCCATTCCCCAGGTGGGAACTCTAGCTGCAACTGCAATGCAAATAAATAATACTGCATAACTTGAGCCTTAGTGGAATTCTGTCTTGTGTTGGGCCTAATGGCAGATCAATACCATACAAATGAAGCAATTACAGTTGTGTCATATAAAGCCTTATTTGGTCAGCAGCCAAAGTGGGGATTAGCTGGAAGAGTTCCTAGGACTTTCTGTTTGAATATTATCACAGAAGTTAATGAGGAATATCTGACAGGCTGAGACAAACTTAAATGGTGCCAGCAATCAGACGAGATGGTCGGTCCAATAGCCAGTGTGCTGATAATTAAAATGCCCTCAAGCCAGATGAACATCAGTCCAAGATCAGGTGAAATTATCAGACAAGGGCAATCCAATTCCTCTGGCAACCAGCTGCAGAATGTTATCACCATCGGTACATCCACGTACATAGCAGCAAACGCAAATACACCAGCACTCACACCGGTCAGACCGAGCACAGCTGCCTCAATACGCTACAACTCATGTTCGTCATGTTCCAAATACAAGCAGCCAGGCTAGAGAGAAAACAAGGTACGGAAAGGACTAACAGTTCTCTGCAGTATATATGGAAATGCAATTACTGTAATTGCTGTTGTCCTGATCACATGCCCACATGCCACTTCTAATAGAAAAGGCTAGAGGAAGTAGAGTCCACTGGTGATGGAGATTTCTGCTATTGCTTTCTAAAGGCAACACAGAACAACTTGTTGTCATAGCCATAGACTGTTCAAGAAACAACTAGTTGAAGTTACATTTTTCCTTATTGTTTTGTCTCCAAAACACTTTCTTTGCTCAAAGACACTTGGAAATCTAGTGTGGGGTTTGTTCTGAGACACATAGCTCCATGGATTTGAAATAATTGTACAAACATCTGAAGAAGAAATGGACTTTAAGTATTCACAGCACAATAAACACTAAGTTATTAATCTTCACTGTCTCTCTGAAGTCGACAGGCAGTTGTCATTACCCTCAACTTGCAAAGGTGAAACTGAAGTGAGAAAGTGCAATGACCTCCTCCAAGACCCCAAGGAAATTGAGACAGGATCATAGTTAAGCTCATGAGTATGACATGGCTTCAGTCAACCACACTTCACTGCCACTCCAAAATCTTTGGGCTTTTTCAGGCAAGCGCTCATAGAGAATTCATCCTCCTGGCCTCCCAATGGAAATCACTTCTAGAGACAGACTAAGCTCAAACTTCTATGCACATTCGCCATCTTTAACGTAAGTTTTCCACACACCCTGCCAAAAGTCAGAGACAGACAATCTGTGTGGTCTGACCCCTGTAATAAAAAACTCCTCCACCTTTTGACACCACTCTAGGGGTCCACAAAGGCCCATGCTGTCAGTCACCCAGCAGCTATATAAGGCTGCTTGGGAAGTTAAAGGCTCCCTTTTCCCTGGCAAAGCAGAGATATGAAGCACTGACACTTATTTCACCAAGTTCAGATACTCTAACTTGCTTTTGTTTTTCCAGCAAGACAATGAGATTTATATGAGAACAATTAGATTTACTTTTGATTTACAGAAATCATAGCTACAGCCTAGTAGGCAGGAGCAGCTTTTGTAAGCTTGTAAGTCGGGGAGAAGACCTAGTATGTAGAACACTTAAACATCCCTCTCCATAAGCTCCTACAACTTTCCAAGTACTCCTGTAGTTCCAGGAGACTGAATGTGATGGCTGAAGATGTCCTTTTCGTACCTGTAACTGCCAAAAAAAAGACCACAGCATAGTGAAGTCTAGAATACATCTCAGGAGCTGTCTGGTCCAATCTCCTGCTCACACAAGAGTCAGCCCTGAGGTCAGACCAAGCTGTTCAGGACTTCATCCAGTCAGGTTTTGAAAATCTCCAAGGATGGAGACTGCACAACCTCCCCGGGCAACCAGTGTCATCGTAAGACTGTCTTTAGGCAGCCAGCAGAAAATGTTCCTCTTCACACCCAGTCTGAACTTCTCCTTTTTGAGTTTCTGCCTGCTGTCTGTTGTCTCTCCACCCTGACCTTCTGGGAAGAGCCTGGCTCTACCTCCTTGAAGACTTCCCCATAGGCGCTGTGGGCTGCTTTTAGGTCCCCCCTAAAGCCATCTCTACTCCAGGCTGAACAAGACCAGCTCCTCCTCACAGGGCAGGTGCTCCAGATCCAGCACCATCTTCATTGCCTTCCACTGAAATTGCTTCCATTTATTGATGTTCTTCTTGAATTAAGAGGCCAAAAAAAGAATGCAGTATTACAGATGCAGTCTGAATGTCTGCAATTTTTATTTGTTGCCACAATATCTTCTCTTGTGGCCTATAAATTGGATGAACTAAAAGCACTCTAATTGGAAACTGCCTTGGATAATTGCTGACTATCTAAAAGAAATGCCAAAAGTAGCAGCCTGCTTATTTAACTGTGACAGAAAAAAAATTGTAAATTCTCAAGAAACTGTGATATCTTTCTGTTCACTTTCAACTGCACTTCATAGGATGAGTTCACATTATTTAAATTCTGCACAAGCAGAACTAATTGTCATTTCTTCATGTGAATTTAAAGGAAAAAATATCATTAGCAGGTGTAGAATATAATCAAAATAGTATCATAATTGATTAAAATCTGAGGAGATGAATCTTAGAAAGTGCAGAGCATCTGAATGTGGGCTGGTCTCACAGCTTTCCACACACAAAGAGATCATCTTTTCAATGAAAAACAGTGAAGAAATGAGTATCAGCCCTATTCTGGCTCTTACTGTTTCATGCTGCATCAGTAAAAAGCTTTTGTGGAAATGCTGAAATTCAAAATTTTTCCTGTAAATGTAAAAATTTGACAAATTGCCTAGTAATGTTTGCATTTAGGCACCTGAAATTTGGGTGATTTGACTTAACCATAAAAAGTAAAGATATTCTGTAGGAAATAACTCGCAGGATTCCAGCCAGGTCTGAGGAGTTTTTCTGTAGTCTCAGAGTTTTGAGATCCAAAATACATCTGAACCACACAAATGACAGTGTAAAATGCTAATAAAAAGAATTTCCACACTGCTGTGCGCAAAATCAGGTGCCTACATCTGTACCAAGGAAGCCAAAGGTCTCATTCTAAATGTAAAAGCCTCCTTTAAGACACAGTTGCAAATTTTGGCTGCACTAAATGGAACCATATAAGCCACAGATTGGAATGAGCCTAATGTGTAATTATGTACAGAGAAAGCCTATTCTGGAGTAACAGATGGGCTGCCAGATGTTGGGGCTGCTCTCACCTGCAGGCCTCTTTCATCCCTGCTGCTAGTAATGGAAAACGCAACGGATCTGGATCTTCCTGTGTACAGATGCTATGCCTGCCCATATGGGAAAGGGAAAAAAATATTAAACAAACAAACAAACAAACAAACCAACCCCAAACAACTCTGTTTTCCCTAGGTCCTGGAGGCAGATTATTCGTTCTGTGTGTTCTTTTAGAGTAGAAAGAAATAACTGAAGAGTAACAATAAAATATGTGTATCAGGTCAGGCTTGGTCCACTTTGCTTCAGTTGACATTTGGCTTTAGAAAAGTGCAGGGAAAATTGCAGTCAAACTTTGATTACAGCAAACTGCCAATCCTGCCAAAAGCTGTTAGAAGAGAGTTTCACTCAACAAAAGAGCACACAGCATTATTCAGCATCATGTGATTTGCTGAAATATATGGATAAATTGGAGGTAAATACTTTTTCAGGTTTGATTTAAGATCTTATTCAGTGACTTAATTGGAATGGGAAGCAGAGGAAGGAAGGCAGAAAATGGGAATAAGGCTTCTAGCTATAAAAATACAGAGACTTGAGTAAACGGTATCTAGACATGGTTGAGAAAAAGAACAGTAGTTTTGACTCTACTTCCTACCACACACAAGGTAGGCCAGTTCAGAGAAATAATTATTGATCAACCACAAGTCCATTCTTTATCATGCAATTTTAAAAACTTGTATTGTGCAGTGGCACATAAGGACGTTTTTACTTGGAACCTGAGCGCCTTGGGAATATCTTGCTGATGTTGGAAATAGCTGCATTTTAGAGATGTTGTGCCAAGACACTGAATACCTTAGATTATATATTAAAACTCTGGAATCTTGTTTTGTGCTTTTTAATTGGCAATATCTTTTCACCTTCCATTCTAGGATGTTCATTCCCTCCATAATTCCTACTTTGTTGCACAGTGCACCAGTCTAAAATACTGTTCTCAGCTCAAAGAAACCATGAGGAAGAATAAAAGTATTTCACTACTTTTGGATTGGGATTTCTCACAAGAGCCAAGGCTGTGTAAAGACTAAATGGCCATTTTGTGTCCCTCTGGAGTCCATCTAGTACTTAATGTCAATTGGGAGCAGGCTGCTTTGCAGCTACCACACAGATTAATCGCAAACTGTTTTTCAGGTGCTATTTGTTCCCCAAATGTCAGTTCCACAGAGAGTTATTGTTATGAGCTGTTGAGATGTCTTTCAGTGGCCTGCTCCCTTGCTTTAGTCCACCCACAGTTTACCTGGACAATTATTATCTTAGTAGGATAGGCCTTTTACTTGGCAGGAATTGTACCATCAGCTTCAAAGGGTAACTGGCTTGTACCCTTAATGAATACATATTCTGAAGCCCAGCAGTTTCCTGGGAATTGACACCTAAACAGCCAGAGAGTTGTCATGAAAAGAAAAGAGAGAAATAATAACGAGTTGCATTGTTAAAATATAATGGGCTGCATCTTGCTCTCTGCTGAGCTGCTTTATGAAGGACTGGGAAAATGGCAGGGAAAAGGGCAGGAGAAATTTATTTCTAAGTGCCAAGAAGTAGAGTTTGTTCCGTGGAAAATCTATAGATTTGAAATAACGATAACCCTTTTACATCCCACTGGCACCCTCTGGGAAATCATGTTTATCAAACCTTGGTAAACATCCAGAAACTCAGTCAGACTTGCACAGCAATGGTATCAGTATTTGAGACATTCTGATCTTCACTGATAATTTTAGGCAAGTTCATTGGTTATACTTGAATATGTACCTGTTTTTACCTGACAGAGAATTCAACAGCCTGAAAAATCTCATTTGGACAGAATTATTAACATGAAGCTTGCACTCTTTTTGCATTCAAATACTTCTGACACAGACAAACTAAAACAGAACTGATTTTTTGGTTGTTGTTGTTATCTTGATTTCCTTCCAACTGTAGAAAACAAGCCTATTATAAAACTTGTCCTGATGCTGACTACCAGGGAGTGTCCAAACAATGCTTCTATATGACAGCACAGAATTTTCACCTTCAGTAACCACTAATATCAGAAGGACAAAGCTCTTGTATAAATATCTTGTAAAAAAAGAAAACACAGGAAAAAAAAAAGTCTCATTGTGCTGTGAAGCCAATGCTAAAGCTGAAGAGACAGAATTATAGTTTCTCTTTTGATACTGATTACACTGCTAATTTTAAAATAGTTATTGACATTGCAATGTTTAGATTAAACATTACCTTTCAAGGCAATACTTCTGTTGCTGGTTCCATTCTCTATCCTTTCACAACTACTTAGGAGTTTCACACCCTGTTTCACAACTGTTCACTAAAACCCTTGGACTTTACCTGGGGTAAGGAGCAGCTAAATATTAGTGGCGAGGTACCATAATGTGACTGTGGACCAAAATGGGAGCTGAGCTTCTTGGAAGAGCTTTGCCTTCCATCACTTGCTTCTAGTGTTATTTGGAGTGTAGGAAAACAGAAATGGCAAGAGAAAAAATTCCTGTGACTTTTGCTCTCTCCTCCAGCCAATGGAGAGCTTTACTCAGTTATGAAGGTCTGAAGGTGAAAATTTCATGCAAGTGGCAAAGAAGAAATAGGATCCGTGGGGCAAGGTAGATCAGAGATGGCTCATTGAAGTATTTGAAAGATATAGTGATGTGGCTTTTTTTTTGTTTTTTTTTGCCAGGACAGAGAAAATTCAGTAAGTGCAGCATCATGGACACTAACGAGTTGTCTTCTTGTAAAGAAACGAATATCAGAAACTCTCTCAATAGCAATGCTCTTTACTGCAGTTTGGTAACTTAAGTCAGGTTTAGTACAAATTCCTACCTTTGTGCATAAAAATTGCAAGAAAGGGCAACACTCTTCCAAGTAGGAGATTTTGCTTACATACATTTGCTCATACATCTTACAACAGAGCTCATTAGCGACCATTACATTTTCCTATTTTGTTGTGGCACTCTTTTTGTAAGATAAGGGAAGACCATTATCTTGAATAAAAATTATAAAATTAATTCATTAGACATCACTGGGCAGCAGAGTAGGTTGGGATTCTGATTTCTGTTCTCAAGGCTCTATTTTTGCTTTTAAAACAGATATTCTGTTTTTAGACAGAAACAATCCAGGTAACCGAAACTAAGTATGCCTCCCAGGCCCAGCTGAAAGAACAATTTGCTAACATTCATTGCCAGGGTCTCTCTTCACCGATCTTCTTTTAACCCCTGACTTTTACATTCCTTTCTTAGCAGTGGCGCACTCTCTGCCTTTTTATGTAGTAAATGTTATTTTTAGTTGACAGAAAATGCAACAAGCTCTGAAGGATCTGACCTGCTAAAGAAATATCAAGGCTACAGGCTCTGACACTGAATGGGTAATGGGGTGGTAATTCAAGCCTTGTTACGCCTACAGTGAAGGGAAGAATATTATGCAAAGTCATACAGTATGATCTACACTATCAGTCAAACAGGATAATGTTTACAATATGCATAAAATGTTACAGATCGCATTCTAGCTTTCAAATCATTTTGTACCACAGAAAGAAATGACCTTGTAATATCTCTCTAAGTGAAATTCCTGATGAAAAACCTGTTCTTGCAAATATCAACAGACTATCCCATAATTACACTGGGATTTTTGTATGCTCCACCACCCTTTGCTTTAAAAGAACAGAGACCAAACCCAGTAATTTCACATCACTCATTTTCATCCTCAAACCTCCATTATTCACCAGTTTTCTCTGTATCTTTTCTACATCAAGCATAAATAACAGCAGTTTCTGGCTTCTACAGTGCTTTGCTGAAGTGAGTGCCTCTGTGGGTAGCACTTTGATGAAGGGCAAGACCAGCCCTTCTGGCAGAAGAGAAACATGAAAAGAACAATCGAACCTGCTTCCTCTGCCTCTCTCCTCACTGTGAAGGTTGGTTGTCTCCAGAACGATCTGGGGAAGTCTCTGAAAGCCAGTGTTGCCAGCTGGAGGACAGCTAGCCAGCAGAGGAGATGCCCATTCTTCTCTCTGAATTGCCAGAGCAATGTCAAACCACACACAGGGCACAGACCTCGCCATGGTGACCCAAGCATACATGACCTTTGCCTGTTTCTGTAGCTGTCTAGAAACAGGACCAGGAACACACCACTGACGAAACGATGAAGCCCAGATGCACAAAAACATTACAAGCTAGAATAGCTCCAACAGCGACATCAATTCAAAAATAAAAACTATGAAGTCCTTTGAAAACTGAACAATATAGGGTACATTGAAGAGTATGCCAGGAAAATGCTTACTTTATGATGCAACACAACTTGCACAAGGAAGCTTCTCTCAAGGAAGAAGTCTATTTTTGCCAAGATTCATGGAATTCTACACTACAAAACGTTTGAAAAACATTAGTGGAAGAAGCCCTCTGTAGTAAAAAAAAATTGCCTCTAAGTAATTTGAGTTGTTAAACATTTTTTCTTCCTCTTACTCAGAGGTAATCTGTGAATATCATATCCATTTTTGTACACTCAAATCCAATTTTACAGAAATCATAAGAAACCAGAGACTGCAAGAAATTTTGATGGAAATATTATCTATCCTTATAGGTCACTATTGTCTAATGACTCTGATTCATGTCCCACAGAGCTTGTTGTGAATTATCTGCCTGAATTATCACTGATCTACAAAACCAGGATAAAAAGAGAACTGGGATATATAACAAAATAATATAAAGTCTACAACAAACAAATATAACAGTGAATTATAAGCTGGGAATTCAACAATAAGCTCTTTACACTCTGGTCTCCAAAAACAGCAAGGGCAGAACTTGATAAAAAAAGTTTAATAGTCCCATTGGAAAAAATTATACTATCAGATTTGCCCACATTTTCCAAAGTTTGTTTCAGGTCAATGAAAACACATCTAACAAAAAAAGAATAGGAAATATCTCATCTATGTAAGACCTGCCAAAATTTTGTATGAATGAGCATGCATTACCAGAATAAGTTTTCCTTCAACATTACATGTCGAACTAGGGGACCACACTGGATGTATACTTGAAAAGTAGAGGTAACATTGGCAGCTGTAGTACTACATTGAAACTAAGCAATGAAAGAATGGCAATTTTAGAGATTTACCTCAGGAAAACCAGGACTAGATAAAGTCACTGAGATCAAGATGATAGTTTATAAAGCCCATGCATACAAAGACTCCTTTCATAATAGACCTTTACCTGACTAACATAAACTCACACGTTCCATCAATAAGAAGTTCCCTCCATCCCAGACCCCTCACTTCTGGGGCGAATCTCTTTCAGGTATTGCACACTTATATAAACCAGAAGAATCCATACAATGTTGACAGGGCATCACTGGGATGGATGCCTTTGGCACCCCAAACACTCTCTTGGGTACTCCTCCCTTGCAAGAGATGGAAACTATAACCCACAGCTTCACTCATGTTGCACTTTGCACTTTCCACAAGTTGCTAGAATGATCAGAAAAAATACATGTACATCACCTGCTTCACTGATCTCTTCCCTCATTTCCCACCTCATGCCAATACAAACACAGTAAAGAATGGACAAGGAACTGACACCTTCACGTGAAGAGTCAGCTCATGACAACAGCTGTCACACTGCAAGGAACCAGCAGATATCACCACCTGGACCTTTTTGCCTTCCTCTGCAAAATTCCTCCTAAAGTCAGACGAGTTATTTCTTTACTACATAAAAAGGATAGAGACTTGAACGACAAAACATAGAATCCCAGATTTGTATCTATAAACATTAACCACAATTGCAACAGCAGGAACTTCATATAACTCTGGATTTCATTAGGCTGGTGAACAACCATCACCAGTCTCTAAAATACAACCACACATCTGTTCACAACAGTTGTTTATTATTTGGCTAGATTGAAACTTGCCACTCTCGTCTGATTGGACTCAATGCATCTCACCAGATACTCAAGACCTGAGCAGGTTTCACTCATTCATGTTGCATACTGTCAGCTGCAGGACAGGACAGCCAAATGTCCTTAAAATAGTCACAGAAACAATGACAACAACTCCTCATTTTTTAGCTCAAGCTGTCATCCATCTTTGCATCAAAGAGCTTCAAGGTACAAAAAGTCGAAAAATATTTTAGTGTACCTTTAAATAATATTGTCCCTGCTTCCTTTTTTGTTACCTCTTAGAGTGCTCTTTCATGTTCATCGCTATTCAAAATAGTTTATGATGCCTACATATCTAAAACAGAAAAGCAGAGGCATGCAAAGCATAGAATTTGTGTAGTACAACATCTCCAGCTGTTGCTCTCCAGAAACACAGATTATTTAAGTGGCAAGGCAGATGAGCCAGGGTTGAACCACAATGGCCAGAAGTCTGGCCATGAGAACATCTTCTAATGACAACACATTTGCAAAGGCAGGTCTTGCTAAGCAGACAAGCAGCACTCTCTTAACCACCTTTGAAAACACCACCTTTGAAGAAAAAAACTCATTAATACATACTGCTTACTACACAGTAGTTTTGGAAGGATACCTACCGTGGTAGGAGGAAACTAAGAGCAGCTGGGTAGTGCCATGAGAGAAACTCAGTCTTTGTTGTGACGAGAGCCTTTGCCCTCAATCCCACATCCTTCTCAAACATGTCAGTTTTTTATAGTATTATACAGAACTTAATATCACTGGGAAGGAAGGAAGGAGACATACATGATGTGTAATGCAGTGGGCATAAAAAAACCACACATCAAGTATTTCCCCTTCTCCTCCATCCAGTGATATGCATGAATCTTAATACTGCACCAGCACTGAGAATAAATCATTCCAATTAGCCAATAGGTACTGGTTGAACACTGCAGGAGTGTAGTATAGAACCCAATAAAGAAAAATTTCAAATTAAAATCCACTACCCTACTCATGTGTACAGCCATGAGCAACAGAGAGACCAATCCCTGGTCCAGTCTCTGACCAGTGGATTTCATCTACACGAGCAACGTGATGGGTATGTGCTCTGTAATGAACATGAGCCCCATGATGTGACGGCAGGGAACCATTTCTAGTCCTATGCTATAGGAAGAAATCTGATTACAGATTACTCCACTTTCTGTCAGTATTATATGCATGAAAATATATGGTCTGGTTCTCTGAACACTCACATCAATTTTATGCAGCTGTTATCACTTTTTCAATGAAAAAAATCCTGATTTATAATCACTATAAGTACGGGAAGGATTAAGATTAAAATACCTCTAGTGAAATACATGTTCAAAGAGTTTAGTGAATAATTTGATATGAATAATTCATTTGAAAAAAGTGTTATTTTTCCCTAGTCCTGAATAGACCAAGAATAGAGTGGGAATGTTTAACATTTATATGCTACTTGCATTTATTTGTGAACTACATCAATTAATTTGTGGTCTACACTTAACTCAAATAGAAAATTATGATTATTAAATAAAATACGGAATTCATAACTCCCATAGCAAATTATGTCTTTTGATTAATTTATATAATGAGTTTTGCTAGTCCGCCCTTCATGGATTTCAAACTGCATGTTCAATATTTGCAATTATCTGTGCAGGCATAAGTTACATGACTCAGCTGATCAGTAACAGAAACACTACCATGTGGGATGCAGCCAAAATAGCAAACCCAGCATATCCTACAATTTCAAACAATACAGAAAATATTGAAGCATGCAGTTAAAATTTATCATTGAGTCTTTTCTGTTCAAAAACACATGGTTAGGAAGCTTTCCTCCTCTTAAGTAAGCACTACTGTCTATAGACATACATGGAAGGGGTGGTATGAATGTGAGGTATTGCTTGTTCTTAATTTTGTCCAGAACATTAAGTATGTTCCTTAATGTTTTTAACAGGTAAGCAGCACCGATGTGTTGCCTGAGGTGAGTCACTGGGGCTGGAGAAGGAATGGGGTGCAGCAGGTGAACAAGCAGCTCAGCACATGTGAAAGAAAGGCTTGGGAAAGGCATGGACATGGACAGCCAGTCGAAACAGCTTGAAAGAAGATTTGGTCCAATTCTCAGGTTAGGTAGGATTTTCCCTATTTCCCCATTTAAAACACATTTGAAGGTAGGGTGTGAAAAACTAAATGCCTTTGATCACATCATCCTAATGATAGTTGCCAAACTCCAGTTAGACCAAACTGTGGTGCTTGGTCTTTAGCTGGGAGAGAACCAGGATTTTACATTTGATCCTTACAATCATGGTTGTGCTCTTCCTCTCTGTTCTTATTAAACTGTCTGACTAGGCCCTTTTCCTTCCAACTACTTTATCTCTCATCCCCATTACTCGTAGATATATTTATCTAGCCAACATAACAAACCTGAAGTAAGCCCAAATTTGACACAAACCAAATTCCACTGGCTGCTAGTGCTCATTATAACATGCTGTCTCTTGTTGGTGTTGGATACTATGCAGAAAAACATGAGAGGAACTAAAGAGCACCATAAAGCATGCTTAGAGAAAACAGCCCACTGCTAGGATATATAGGACAGATGACAACGGCTAAAGTGATTCCTAAAAGTCTGGCCCAGCTCTGGCAGATTAAAACATGACTGTGTCAGCAATGGGCACTTCCTTACTATGGGGAAGTAGCTCCACTAAACTGCAGTGCTGCCTACCACTTCTAGGTTCTCTGAAACACTGAGAAGGAGACAGTAATCTGTTAGGAGCATAAAATAAAATATAAGTGCTTTCAAAATACACGCAGATACTAAATCAGTCTCTCCTGTTGTCTGCTGCCTTCTACCTTTAACAACCCCATGAGTTCTGGACATGTTTTGCTTTATAATTAATATTTTTATTGTTGTCGTTTTCCCTCTCACCTCCTTAAGTTCTCTTACTCCTTTATTCAACAGTGAAGGTGGCAGTTTTTAAACCTGAGAGATACTGAATCTCTCAAAAGGACCAAAATTTTTAATTCAATAACTGAAATAATTGGCCTGATTTTTGCCTGCAAATACAAATCTTCTCTTGCGGGAGATGGAGATGACTGATGATACTGTGTAATAGAGTTAAAGCTATTGAGGTTTGTGTTATTATGTGCAGGTTAAACTGGTGAGCAATGAGTGAGTCTAGTTATCTGCATAGTGATAGTGATGTCTCCTCTGCAGTCACAGACGTAGACAGGTACCTCCTTAGTTATGTCCTGCACAGGACTATGGCTCCATCTTCACTTGCAATTCCTCCCTTCAACTCACTTCATCTCCTCTGTGAATCTATTTCATTAGAACCTGTTGTAATCCCTTACTATGAGCACAAATTTGAGAAGTTTGGTGCTGGCTGTCCTGTGGGCCATTCCTTCTCTCCTATTTTTTGCCCTATTTACCCCCTACGACATTTGCCCTATTGCTATAAGGCTCCACAGGCCACACTCTCTCTACCTGCTACTTGCTCTTTTGCTTTGAGGAAAATTGGCAAGTATATCAGCAGAAAAAGCAAGTTTTGTTTGCCTCAAACATTAAAAACAACAAAATGACGAATAGTGCTAATTTTAACACAGAACTAGTACCTTCACTTCTGTTTCCCTGACAATTTGAATGAAAAGTGAATAATATTCTGTCTTTGAATCAAAAACTACCCTACTTGACTGAATGCATCTGATACCATGATAAAGAAAATACTGTTGAGTTTGAAGGCAGTACTGAAATGCATAATGCTAGAAACACAAACTTTTATTTTTTCTAAATAAGAAGATGCTTTCACAAGAGGTACTTCGATGAAGTTGCTTTAATGGAGGACTAATTGCCTCCTGGTGATGACATTTGAAAAAAGCTGTTAAAAGCACCTTCTTATTCAAGAAATTAGCAGCCAAGATCAATAAACAAAACATAAAAGGTAGACAATTATTGATGCAAATAATGTAGGCATAATACTGCTATAGAGGGTTGAATTTGGTGAAGGAAGCTGATGAGATAAAATAGCTGATGTTCATTTTATTGAGGCTGACTTCAAGTAGCTAGTGTTCAACCAGTTTGGTTTTTATATGGCCTTGAAAGATATGCCAACTGTAGCTGCTAAATCCATGTTGCAATTAGAAATAGTTACCTTTGTCGACCAAAAAAAATTGAAATGGAAGAAAAGAAAAATAACATACCATGTTCACACACAAAACAAAAAGAGCTATATCAGGGACATCAGGGAAGGTGGAATACTATAACAACACATTTTATATTGTTATACTATTCCACCCACCTTAATGGAGAACCCTTCGGTGTGGCTACGCCATAGCCTTTCGAATCCAGATTTCCTCCCACTTTCATGGTGTCACACGGCTTTCGTTGCTCAATGTATTCGTTCATGGTGGACTCCAGCAGGAAGGCAAACTTGCCCTTCGATTTGCGGACACGAGCTACTCCCTCTGCAGTAGTCCTAGTGAACACTGACGGCTCAGCTGATTTCATGTAGGTCCACATCTTTTCATACACTGCTATTTTTGATCTCTGGAGGAAATTAAAAAGAAGTTAGAACAAAAGAACGTAGCAACATTTCAGAATGGCACTGTTCAAAACAAAACCAATCATACTTAATTTTTAAACAACTCTGGGGGAAAATCATGGGGTGCGTTTGGAAAATCACACTCGATAAGGATTTGCTTTGAATTCCATTATTATTTTAAAAGAAACAAGAAATAACAGTATCGATACTATAAAATCGGGTAATATTTTCAGGTCCAGTTGGTCTCAAGCAGTCACAATAAAATAACTGCAAAGCTAAAACCTGAATTTACTGTTAGACAGAGGCAGTTCACACAGTCAAGGTATTGTAAAGTGTGTTTTAAGGAATTATATATTAAATATATATCCACGATAAACCTGTATGGGAAAGAGAAACAAGATAATCTTCCCATAAATACTGAGCTGAATCTTGAAGCATTTCTCAGCTCTAACACCCACTTCTTACACCATCAAAACCACAATAACTTAAACAAGATTTCTACTTTCATAATCCAGAGTCCATAATTCACCCAATTTACATTCAGAAAGGTTGCAGAAAATTTCAAGACATGGTTCACAATAAAAGATGAAAAGAGCAACTGGACAAAATGTACTATTAACAGAAAAAAATACACCCTAAGTATTTGTCTTAAAGAAGTATTAGGTATGCTTTTAGAACCTCGGTATCAGCAGTTATATTTTAAACTGTTCCTTCTCAGTATCAGTGGATGTACTTTAAAGAGTCTGATCTTGCCAGTAACTGAGTAAGAAATGTGCTTGCTTGAAGAATGTGCAAGAATTCATGGCTTCGAGTGCATTAGTTGGAAATTTTTCTGTCTGGCAATGCATGGTGCAAACACAAGTAAAGACTTAAGCAAAAAGAGCAAAAATAAAATCCAATTAAAACTAAAAACTTTAACTGAAAGGCAGGAAGGAAATGCTGTCAAGCCGAGAAGCCCCCCATGCTCATTAGATTCAGTCAAGAACTCTTTTGCTTCCTCCTGCAACAGGGATGCATCCATGCAGACCAGCAGCACAGAGCTGAACACTGCAGTGTTCCTATTCCATAACAGATGGCACTTGTCTTCTCCTATGCATCCTGCAAAAAGGACTTTGCAACCCAGTGCTCAAGTCAGCTTTCATTTGAGTCAATGGGAGTTTCTAGCTAAGCAAGATCTAGTCTATGAGCCCATTCCTGCACTGTGCTGAGCACTCCAGGAAAATATTAATTAGTGTAACAGTGACTGAGATCAGCTGCTTTGGGAACTGCCCAGCCAGCAGCAGAGTGGCAAATTTTGGTGTACAGGGGGATTCCCGAGGTTTTCCCTTTGGTAGGGAAGCACCCAAGAGCAGAGAGACCCACTAGAAGCCAGCAGCTCTGGCAGGAGAGGCTGATGAGACCTGAGCATTGCCAGGACAATGGTGACCACCCCCACGCCCATAAAAGATGCCCTTGGGGAAGCCCGTGCTACAGAGCGGGCAAACACGGCTTGGTGCAGCAGCTGCCAGGGCAGTTCCCACGGAGTAAGTTGAAGCTTTGCCATCTCAGGATGTCAAGAGGAACAATAAAAACTTCTATAGGTATATCAGTGATAAAAGGAAGGCTAGGGAAGATGCAGGCCCTCTTTGGAAGGAAACAGGACATATGGTCATGAGAGATATGGATAAGCCTGAGGTATTCAATGGCTACTTTGCCTCAGTCTTCACTGGCAAGGACTCTGGCCACACTGCCCAAGTTGCAGAAGGCAAAGAGCAGCTGGGATAAGGGAGATCCATCCACTGTAAGTGAAGATCATCTAAAGAACCTAAAGATGTTCAAATCCCATGGGACCAGACAAGATCCATCCTGAGGGAACTGGTGAATGAAGTAGCTAAGGCACTTTCCATCATATTTTAAAAGTTCTGGCAGTCTGGTGAAGTTCCCACTGACTGCAAAAGGGGAAGCATAACCCTCATTTTGAGAAAGGGAAAAAAAGAAGACCTGGGCAGCTACAGGCCACTCAGTATTACCTCTGTGCCTGGAAAGATCATGGAGCAGATCCTCCTGAGGGCTCTGCTAAGGCACATGGAAAATGAGGAGGTGACTGGTGGCAACCAGCAGGGCTTCACAAAGGACAAATTGTGCCCGATGAATTTGATGACCTTTTATGATGGAGTTGCAGTGTCAGGGGATATGGGAAGACCAACTGACGTACCTGGACCTGTGCAAAGCATGCAACACTGTCCCTCACAACACCCTTGTCTCTAAATTGGAGAGACATGGATTTGATGGATGGACCACTTGACGGACGGTCACACTCAAAGAGTTGCAGTCAACAACTTGATGTCCAAGTGGAGACCAGTGATGAGTGGTGTTCCTCTCGGATCACTTCTGGGATTGGTGCTGTTTAACACCTTTGTCAGTGACATGGACAGTGGGTTTGAGTGCACCCTCAGCAGGTTTGCAGATGACACCAGGCTGTGTGGTGCAGTCAACACACTGGAGGGAAGAGAGGCCATCCAGAAGGACCTTGACAGGCTGGAGAGGTGGGCCCATGAAAACCTCATGAAGTTCAACAAGGCCAAGTGCAAGGTCCTGCACCTGGCCTGGGGCACGCCCAAGCACAAATACAGGCTGGGCAGAGTATGGATTGAGAGCAGTCCTGAGGATAAAGACTTGGGGGTGCAGGTTGATGAAAAGCTGAAAATCAGACAACAATGTGCGAGTGCAGCTCAGAAAGTCTACTGTATCCTGGGCTGCATCAAAAGAATGGTGGCCAGTAGGTCGAGGGAGACGATTCTCCCCCTGTACTCTGCACTTGCGAGACCCCATCTGGAATATTGTGTCCAACTCTGGAGCCCCCAATACAAGAAGGACATGAACCTATTGGAGCGGTTCCAGAAGAGGGCCACAAAGATGATCAGAGATCTGGAGCACCTCTCCTATGAGGGCAGGCTGAGAGAGTTGGGGTTGTTCAGCCTGGAGAAGGCTCTTGGGAGACCTTATTGTGGCATTCCAGGATCTGAAGGGGGCCTACAGGAAAGCTGGGGAGGGACTTTTTACAAGGGTGTCTAGTGATATGATGAGGGGTAATGGGTTCAAACTGTAAGAGGGTAGACTTAGATTAGATGTAAGGAAGAAGTTCTTCACTACGAGGGTGGTGAGACACTTGAACAGGTTGCCCAGGGAAATTGTGGATGCTCCATCACTGGAGGTGTTTAACAACAAGTTGGATGGGGATTTGAGCAATCTGGTCTAGTGAGAGGTGTCCCTGCCCATGGCAGGGGGGGTGGAACTAGATGATCTTTAAGGTCCCCTCCAACCTAAATCATTCTATAATCCTATGATTCTATAAAGCTCCAAAACAAAGGGCCTTAGAATATTTAAAGAAATATAAAAGCCTATTATCTAACTATTAATTAAATAGACAATGGCTTTAAAAAGCATGCAACCTAACCTTTGTATAAGTAAAAGTAATTTCCCTGAAGCAATTCTTTCTACCAATTATTGAATGATTGTATTGTTACACAGAAAATACTTAGTTAAGGAGGCTGGTCTCACTTGAAAGTAAAGTGGCATTTAACCACAAATGTCCAATAAAAATACCATATAGCAAAACATAAATTATCTTTGCATGTTTAGTTTGTCTATATGCATCACTTTATCTTTCTGTCAAATATAATAAAATTTAAATTAACAACAGATGTATATGTCCATTATTACATCCTGCCTCGTAACCCTCTTTCCACTGTACTCACAACTACTTTTAATTTACATAATAGTGGCTGAGAGCAGACAAGAAGCTAAGCCACTTGTGTATTGTTTTTGCTTTATGCTGCTAGAACTTCATGGATTTAGATTTACAGAAAGAAAAAAAAAATAGAAGAGAGCAGTAATCAATCAAGCACCATTTCAAGAATATTTACTTGCCTTTGTCTGCCTTCACTTCAGTAACTTTTTTACATATTAACATCAGTATGACCAGACTCTTTATAAAGTAAACATATAACAAGTCATTTTCCTTCAAAATTAAAATCACACAACACATAAAATAGCTCTACTAGTAAGAGGAAACAATGCCCTAAATGAATTGAAAAGGTTGCATTTAAATGTATTTTTTTAAGATCTAGTTTCTTTTGCCCATTAAGAGACAAAAAAAATATGGAAAGTCTAACAAGGCATCTGCTCTGTAAGAACATTCTCTTCTCCCCAACTTCCATCTATTAACATTCAATTGCCACATGTTAAATGAGAGTGAAAACTGAGAGTGAACCAGCAGATATTTCTTATTATTATATGAGGAAAAAACTACAGCTTTCCCCTGCAGTCAGCCAAGCTAGCGTATTTTTAATTGAGGGCGTTTTCTGAGTAGGACTGATAAAACTAAGTTCTTTCCATCTTGAACAAGATGCTCAGAAAATGCATCTCTCACTGTGTCCAAAACAGAAAATAAGAGTAAATAACTAATAGTATCAAAATCTTTTTCTTTATGTTGGCTTCAAAATGACTTTCCCCTTCTGTGTTTTCAACCTGGAATCAAAGCAGTCTGAATAGCCTTGCAGAGTTTCTGATATTTTGATCAGAAATGATCAAATGATGAGAAAATGTCCTAAAGGCTCATCTCCAGCCAGATAGTAATCACTGACAGAAAAGTTACACGACTCTAAACCCCAAAATAATGATGTTTGCTTCCAACTACACAAAATGTTACACTTGGGAAACGAGTCTTCTTGTACTTTTGTTGCAGGCTGGGTCTAAATTTATGTATTATGCAAACAGTGTTTGTGCAACTATTGTTTGTTGATATTTTATTTTTGTCCCTGTTTTGTGAAAAATATCTTTCAAAATAGCTCATCCAATATTATTAAAAATCACTATACTGTTTCAGAGATTAGAAATCATTTGATAACAGGACCTCAGTTGCACCATTTTAAAAAAGGGATCAGCAGTCTAAACAGATAAAGCTTCAACTTTTGCATATGCAACTTTTAATGTTTCCCTTTGTATTTTGAAATAAAGGAAAAAATATAATGAGAACCTTGATTTCCCTTCTTTGTTTCTCTTAACTCTGTCATTATAGATGTACAAAGAAACTTCTCATTAAGGACAGATCTTGCATGAAATATTGTTTCGAACAAAATATTGTTTGTGTTTACAGGATAATTTAGAAGAAACATGAAATTTTGTTACCAAGGCTGCTTTTATGTCAAAAGACCTGACCTCATTACTTCAAAATAATGGCTTGCATGTTTTGAAGCTCTTAAGAAAACAAGCCCATTCCTTCATTCTTTCTTGTTTCCTTGGGAATTTAAGCAAAACTTAAAAAAAAAAATGGTAAGCACTGAATACTCTTGAAAACGCAACAAGTTAATAAACCCAAAGTTAAATAAACCATTCTGATGCCCAGCATCATGTTTTTAACTATCATCACAGCTTCATTCTAGTTGAAATAACTATTCATACATATATATATATATATGGTGGTTGCCACCTCAGCTTGTGATGGAGTGAAACTGGAATTCCCAGAATTAAATAGCTAACTATCAACAAACTGAGCTAGAGAAGCATACATGGGTTAAGCATAGATGCATATAAATAATGAGTACTGAGGGATTACACTCTTCAAGAAAATAGGATATCTGGCCATCTCAGGATCAAAATATTTCAATTCTCAGACAAGGCTCCTATACCTTAATACCACCATTTTTGTAGACATCTGGTGTGAAATCAGGGCTTCTAAGGACCACAAGCTGAGTTTCTACCAATTGGGGTAAAAAATAAAGCTCCCAGAGAGCATCTTTAGTATCATATTTAGGTGTATAGCAAAACCCTGGCTACAGAAGAAAAGTGTGGTTAGAAACCTGTCACTGAACTGTATCCATTAAAAATGAGTTACAAAGCACTCTAGACATTTCCTTCTAGAGGTGGTGCAAAGAGGAAGATACTTTAAAAGGTGATTTATTTCAACACAACAGATTTGTCCGGTACAGAATTCCAGGGGTGCTCTTCTTCCTCCAGTGTCTACAGACGAAATCTAGAAAACTGGCTTAGACTAAACTCCTTGGGCTACTTCATTATGTGAAGACTCAATCACTACATTTTGGTTAAGTGCCATTTTTATCTGCTAAGGCATCATCTTTTTACAGCTAATAGAAAATATTTCCAAATTCTTCTATGGGAATATCTCTTCCAATAACAAGTTTATTTCAGTATAGACCTTCTGGGGGTCACTCAGCAACTGCCCTTGAATTGATACTGTCTATAGATCACAAATCCCATCTGCAATTTTTTTAGTGATTCACTGAGTTCAGTGTGGCCAAACTGAAAGCAGTCAAAGTGTGTGGTAGTACCTAACACAGAACACTCCCCTTTCAATCAGACACAAGACACTCCATCTTCCTTTCTTCCAAAAATGCCTTAAACTGCATCTTTTAGATAAATCATGCTCCTAAATGGCATAATTTCCAAGGAAGGATTACTGGCTCACAGCATTTATTCAGAGCCATGTTCAAACACTGAACTCACACACCTTCAGTCAGCGAGGCTTAGCTTCCATCTGCTAGAGACATGAAACAAAGCAGGAGGGACTGTTTATTATGTACTCCTTGTTATGTTCAGGCGCCCTGTTTTCCAGCTGGCAAATGATGAGGATTACATACCAACCACACGAGCACAGCAAAGCAAATGAAAATGAAGTAATCAATACAGACAGTGCAGACATATGAATGGGTATTTAGGCTATTCCTTAATGCTCCAATCACATCCCCCTGAGATATATTTTCTCTTTATTATTCATCTGAAAGTCAGCAAATTAAAATATGCATTTCTTGCCCACCACCCAAGACCCTAAAGCAAAATGGACACAGCCAAATCCATAAGCAGAAACAAAACCTGCAAGACTCCATGTTATCATCACAGGCTTTCAATGCTACACATCATTTTGGTACTGTAGCTTCAAATGAATCAATAGGGCAATGCTGCTTTAATTATTACTGACTTCTATGTCCCTTGGGCCATCTCTTTTGCCCAGTGTGACAGGATCAATAAGCTTTCCACAAATTAAAATAATTGAAAACTCCAACAAATGGTGGTGTGAGGCTAAAAAATAGCTAGAAGTATTTCAGGACTTACAAACTATTTACATATAATTGCAAAGTAACAGTATTTCACAATTCCAAGCATCTTATAAGAGCAGTCAGTAGGGAGAGCTGCTCTAATGGACATGCCAACTTACTCTGAAGAACTCTTTGGTTGACCCTGAGTCCAGTGTCCCATAAGCAATTTCGGTTTGTTTGGCAAGGTCTTCTGCACTTTCTATGGGTGAGACCATTCTCTCAACAGTCAAGAAAGCAGCGAGGTTAGCAGTATAGGATGAAATAATGATCAGTGTGAAGAACCACCAGACACCTCCAACAATGCGACCTGAGAGGGATCTAAACATGAATAAAATAATGCACATTTTCCTGTCTCTTAAACCATGAAGAGAAAGAGAAGGCAGTGTTATGGCTAAACATGTATTACTAAGTAACAGTGGGAGTGAGAACATTTGCATTTTAAATATTAATAAATGCCTTTTTTCTTGAATCTTAACATCTATAGTATAGAGTCCACTGTATTATTTCAGTAGAAGCCTATTCTAGCAAAAGTTTTGTCAAAAATACCAGATAGGTAGTCTCTTTCTGGAGACAAAAGTAAAGCATGGTAGTGGCAAGTCAGTAGCTTCCTCTGTTTCCTCTTAAAAAAAAAAAAAAAAAAAAAAAGATACAAAAGTCTTTACACAGGGATTATGTTTGCTCTAGGATTAAAAAGTTCCCGTCACTCAAATTTGTCAAACATACTACAAGCTACTGAAATCATTTGAACTTTCACATTTTTCTTACTGAAGAAGCAAGCATTTTGTGGCAATAGAGATATTTAAGTTAAGTAAAAAATTATATTTCCCATTTTAATACCTGTAATTTGATGAGAAGGCTGATGAGGAGTAATGTACATCCAGTCTTAATCAGTATCAATTTTATTGCTAACTTAAATAATAGCAGAGTTAGGCCCATGCTGGACACTCAAAATCTCACTGTAAATGGCTAAAATGAAGCATTCAAGTTTGAAAGACTGGGTAGTTATGTTTAATTAAGATGTTGAAGCTACTGCAGACTAAAGTTCCAGAACATCTTAAAAGACTGAGAAATTCAGGACTGGTATCATGTATTACATCTGTAAGGCATGGCTTAGCAATACAGTGTGGCTTCTCAGAAACGGTCAAATATTCTCTCTTGTAGATAGCAATATTCTGGAGGAAGCGCTGTAGAACTTGACAGGGAACAGAAATGGGGCATTCATTCATGCAAGGCAAATATTCAGCACAATAATGTGCATTTCATAATTGTGATACAATGGAACTAAATTAGTAACAACACAGTTTCTCTAAATTCAACTCAGTGGAATTGCTCCTGTGTGTACCTGCTGTTTCTGAGAGCTGTTTGTGGTGTATACACAATGACACATGTAAAATAATAGTAACGACTGAAATTCAAAGCAGATTTCGTGATGTCTTTATCATAGCTATTAAAAAAGAAAAAAAAAAAAATTAAAAGGCTTTCTGAAGAATGAGCTTCAAAACACTGCCAGGAAAACAAATGAAGGAAAATTTTATGCTTCAGTGTTGAAGATAAAATGCAAATGTAAAAAGATTTGACACAAACCTTGGGGAAATATCACATCCTTGTTGCATAAAGGCACCCAGGGAAAACCAGAGGCTGTTGAATATGCCAAACTCATTGGGAGGCTGGTCACTGGGTCCTTCTTTCCCATCCTCTGGTTCTTCTGTGTGCCACTCATATGGGCTAAACCTGCTAACTAGGAATAGGACCACACTGACACCAATGTAGGCAAAGACTATGCACATCCAGATCTCATACGCCAAAGGGTCCAAGAAGGAAAACACTCCTGGTTTAGATTTCTGGGGCTTTTTGATCATAATGGATATCCCCAAACTCATAAAAGGCTTAGAAAAATCAATGACCTCTTCTCGTACCAAAGTGATGGTCAGAGGCGCAACCGCAATCTCTGCTTTCTATAAAGAAAAAAGAAATATAGATGTATAGATTAATTGGAGTTGCCTTGTACACCCATTTTAGCAGCTAATTCCAAAGGTATGTCATTAATATCAGGACACTGTTGATTAAATGATCTTTATAACATCTTTCTGTTTCTTTCTATCATAGTCTATATTTACTCAATATGCTTCTAGTAAAACATACATATTGCAGGTTTTTATTTTACAGAAATATTTAATTGTTCTCATCAGAAGACTCTTAGGTCTCATGGAAGTGGCCAGCAGTGTAGGTAGGTCATTTTAGGTATTGAGATTTAAAGTAAAGGAATTCAAGGAAGAATGAAAAATGAGAATGACCCTATTGTCACCATGTTTATAAGATCCAAGAAACAGCCATTTATTATAATTCTTTCATAAGACACAATCATTCTTTTAGAAAAATCAGCTCAAATACTCAAGGAATTTCCAAGTAGCATGAAGCAGAAAAGGTGATTAACTATTGCTGTGGTGCCACAAAAAATGCATGCAGTTGTCTTGAGGGAAAGATAGTTCAATAGGACTGAATCAGATTTTAAACAGTACAAAAAGGCAAGTAAATAGCTATTCAAAATAATCCAATAAAAGGATAAAAAGTGTGCTGAATCTATTCCCATTATAGACAGGATTAATTTTTAACATGCTTATCTAATATATTTTTAGAATGAAGATGTTAGTCTTGAATTGATTGTTATTGATGATGATAACACTGCAGCAATTGCTGCTAACAATGTAGCTGGGCTAACAGGTCATTTCTGTCATTAGGGACACAACATTACACTGAAGTTTGCTTTTCCCTTGCCTTGCCTTGTTTGCCTTGCTTTGTATGCTAAAGCTGTAATTACAGCAGTTGTTAAGATGGGAATCGTGAGATCAGCTGGTACAAAAGATGCACGGGTGGGAGGTGAACAGATGCAGAAGCTGCTGAAACCTTGCTTATGGTAACCATGATGGTGCCATATCTAGGTGGATGAGGAGAGCAGAGACTGTGCTCTTGTAACCAGCATGGACTTCTACACAACTGATGTGCTAAGGAGAGTAACTGTTTTTTGAGAACACTTTGTTTTGGTTACAAATAAGGCAGACTCACAACGTGCTTTCTGTACCGGCGTTACTCTGCTGTAGGCCTCAATATATGAGATTATCCGCCTGCATTTACCACATCCCTGGCCCAGTCATCTTCACAGGCACAACTAAGAGTTATTAAACCTCCATAATAAAAAATGTTGTAGCTTTGTAAATACTTAGTTGGTCCAAATTCATCTTATGGGGTAGCATCTTCAGATGCAGTACACAGCCTCTAGTTTAGCAAAGCATTTAAGCATGTTTGAATTTCGAATGCTCTTAAAGACATTCATACTCAGTAAAATATAGAAGGATACATTCAAATCTTAACAATTTAAGTGAAATTAAAACATGCTGAAATTAAGGATGTGCTTAAACAGTTTAATCCAAGTGTTACATAAATAGTGTTCCTTGTTTGAAAAAAAGAAACTGAAATATAGCCTTTTTTTGTCATCTCAGAACTTCAAAAAGGATAAATGCATTTAAAAGAATATGTTTTTGTTATTTTATACACTAAATTGTTCTGAGTTATATATATATTTACAGAATTTCATCTAAAAATAATTTCATATAGTTAAAATTTAAATCTATTTTGGTAACTGTATAATTTTGAATAATTCAAAGGAACTGATTCATTCCAGTGCAATGGCCCCAAAATGCAAATTTGCATTAAAATTTCTAGATACTAATCATCAGATTATAACTGTCATTCTGAAACAGTTGTGATGTAAACACGTCTTCATAATTTTATGTAACGATATTACAGGTTAGGCAACACAACTAAAATCATAACTTATACACATATAGATTATCTCTGGTCTTGGGTAAACGCTTGATAATGCTGCTAATTCTCTGAATTTTAACAACATTTGTAATAGAAGGTATATAAAAAATTTGGCTTCTAGAAATCTTGTGATTACATAAATCTGACTGAAATAGATATTTTATGAAGATAGGTGTTCTATGAAGAAAAATAATATGTCTAAAATATATTTTTAAACATCCTGAAAACTGTAAAGTAAATTTTGTTTCTGTAGTCTAAGGATTGCAGGCTAGTTTGGGGTACTGGCTTTGCTGTGTATTTTCATATTTCATCTCACTCATAAATTCTTTTTTTCTATGAAAGTGGTTTCCTTCCTTAGAGTCAATGTCTTTAATATTTATAAATATCAGCTACTGTGAATGTCTAATGTGGAGTTCTTGAAAAGAATTAATAGAAAGAATCAGGGAAACTGTGATCTATTACTGCTGATCTTTTCTGTATTTTTCACACAGCTGTATCTTCATTAACAGAGTATAATTGATAGACCTGGTCACTGGTCTTCAAAAGTGCTGGCTAACTCTTCATTTTCTGTGTCTACAGATTGCTACTGGGATTAAAACAAGGATCCTTGAGGATTGTTTATATGACGTGAAGTAGAAAACTGACAGCACCATTTAGTGTGAATTGTGGAGATTTTAAAGACTTAATTAGCACACTGCATACTGTGTATGAAACACTGGATAAGATTCATCTTACCAAATTTAAACGCTTAAAGAGTACTTGCAGAACTCAAACTACATCAGAACTAGCTGCCTACACTGCTTCAAGGAGTTAAAGAGGAGAAATAGGAACATCCTTCATTACAATAGAGATCTAATGTCAGATGATTCATAATGTAGATAAACTCATCTTATGCAAATGAGTGTAAAGGGACAGTACACAGCTAGGTCACAATTAGAGGCCAAATAATTGTTACAAGTGCAGCCTCCTCAATCTGGTCATATTATTTATTATTTTTGTAAGACTATGTGTGTCACATTAAGGCCTATATAAACTCTTTGCTGTTGAAAGCTACATAATGACAATAGCTGAGCGTGATAATCATCAGCATTTGTGCTTTGAGTAGTTAATGTACACCATATAATTATGGATTTAAATTATTAACAATGTAACAATGGTGCCAACAATTAATGATTTTGTTGCCAGTAAAATCTGTTTTGACAAAGACTAATGATACTTCACACTTGAATTAACTGCATCTGTAACAGCATTTCAATCAAGGCTGCAACATTACCAAGCACAGATGGATTCTGGATCCTTCCAATACTATACAATGGGACAAGATTAAGTCTGATGGTAAGAACTTTTACTTTTCCAGAATACATTATTATAAGTTTTTGAAAAAAAAGCAAACTACAAGTTGTATCAAGGTTGCAAAGCTATCTGGAAAAAATCATGCAGGAAGTGATTTCAACTTCAAAAGCTCATGGCTTCTCAGATTTTAAACAGAAATATGTTGTGACCTTTTGCATTGAGTAGTGTAAGAATAGCATTCCGTGTCAGGAGAATAAATATTTAATTGGAGCTGACTGTCAGTGCATTTGGAAACACCTCTTAGACATGATTAATGGTATTTCATCCCCAGGCAGTGTTCCTCCTGTGAGCTGGATGCCAAGGCTTATAGAGTGCCACAGGAACTACCGCAGGTATTCAACCACATCAGGGACAAATGACCAAGATTTCCTGCTAGTTTTTAATAGAGTGCTAAAAACAAATCAGGAAAATAAACAACCCCCCACCACAACCTTCTGTACAGTCATAGAAGAACTGTAACTCACAGCACTTTATGCACTGCTTCCTCTGGGATGTGATGGAAAAATCAGCTACAGAATTTTGGTAAAAAACAAGCTGTACTGTGCAGTATCTGAAGTGTCCAGGTATCAGAACAAGGGGATGTAAGATAAAATTGCCATACGTGTCCTCTCTGAGTAACATGGATAATGCTAAGTGGCATTGGTGGCATTGAGGCATTTGGGTACAGTATAAAGAGCAGAAGAAGCTCTAGCCTTTTGTGTGGCACAGAAAAGGTCTAACCTTCCTGGCCAGCACAAAACTGTCTGTTGATCCTTTAACGTGGTCAGGAATCAGAAGCTGTAAAATGTTTCCCAAACAGATCACCTTGTTCATCTGCCAATTCAGTTGCAAATTCTATCCAAATTCTGGCTGCATATAGAAAGTTTTGCTTGAAGCATAGCCAGCTACTCAGGGTACTTGTGTTTATGATCTGGGAATCTATCAAAGATGAACATCCTCTTATGGTAGAGCTTTGCAGGAATCTCTCTGGCTGACTGATTTTTCTACTTTCTATATGTGGAATAAGCTGGGGAACCTGATGCTCTGTAAATCGTCTGGCAAGGACTCAAGGAAGTTGCAAGGAGGATACTCTTCACAGATTCCCTATGGAAATCTTGAGCAGCAAACTCCTATAAGTTAACAGAAAGGACAATTTCCTTTAAAGCAGCATCTGCAAAAGTCCATTAAACATGCTTGGCATAGCTCTTGGTCTTAGGGCCAGCTGGCACAGGACAGTATGTGATGCTATCATGAAAGTCATTTAACCTCTAAAACAGCATGGCTGCATTCAAGCTGGTTATAAGAAACGGTCTGTCCCCATCCTAGTGTCCAGCTGGGCTCAGAAGTGGTTTTGGACAGTAATGTGACAAAAATATATCAGGGATCATTTTTGCAATTTAGCAGATTAGCCAGGCACGTTCCAGTGCCCAGGGACATTCCTTGGAGCCATTGATATCCTGGGAATGATACAGACTCAAGGAGCCTTTGCATAGTAGAGCAAATAGGGCAACAGTGGACTTCCATTAGTTCTTTCAATAAAGGAGCAGCTCCAAGAGCTTTGCTGGGGCTGATTCCCAGAATCTCAACCCGAGTGCAGCCCTCCTAAACAGACAGTTGTACAGGAGATTTTAAACTTGGCCATCAAAACTTTAAAGAGCCTTCACCTTATTCATTACAAAGAATGAAGTGTTGATCACTTATTCTTGTGTGTCTTCTTCATGTACATGATTTGCAACAGGTGCCCTATGCCTGTGAGTTTTGTTGCTTTCAGCTATGTTAACAGACAAAGGTCACATTCTAGTACTGGCATGAACCTTTGTATGAGCTTCCTAACAGCACTTTGTAATTCAGTCTAGTACTGGGGCAGTTTGGGTTTGATGAGGTTATTTTTTTTTCAAGATAAAAGGCATAAAAAACCCCAAACAAAACCCAGAAAACTAAAGTGTACATTCAAATTTCCTCTATAACTTTCAACTAGATGATAGGCCACTGAAATTATGCATCTGGGCAAGGGAATTTTCTCACAATTTGCGAAATGTCTCGCATGACTTAAAAAACCTGCCGGTGTAAAACAGTGCACAAGCATTGACATCCATGTCTTTGCAATTACAATTAAATGCCAGACAAGGAGTCGCTTCCATTTTGATAAGTCTGAAAGAGGCTTCACTTTCAATATCCTAAGACTTGAGCTCCTTCCAAGCCACTAAAGTGGATATATTTTTTGGATATACATTCAGCTTTTCTACTCTTTAAAGGCACAAGTGAAGTTGGTTCCTTCAAGAACCTCCAAGAACATAGAGAGTTTTGTGAGGCTGCTATAACCTTCCCACTCCTATGTGGAGAGGAAATGAACCAAACTCTGGGGTACCACTTCCCACACTCCTACAGAACACAGTCTGTAGGAGTTCCATGAACTGATGCTGGTGCAGAAGACTTTGACAAAATTTATCAGCTAGACTTAGCAGAGAGAAGGGAATGAAAATGTAGTTGCTAGAAAAGCCACTAGGCTTTTGCCACACATGGCCATAATCGTTACTAGAATTATGAAAACTGCAACTGTAGAAGGACCAGCTGGTATGCAGTAGGTTTTTATAGGGAGGTTGATGCATGTTAACATGTTCATTGGTAGAAATGTTCTCACATGAATAGTTTCAGGACTTTTTTTTTACACTCCATCACTGAAACAAAAAATTTCTTTAAGAATTCTGATCTCTTTTCAGGGCAGATATTAGCTACTGCAGTCATCAGCAAGCACAGCTTTGAGTTTTGCTACTTTTGGTAACACCAGATACTGCAAATATTTCTAAGGGTTTGTTGGAACTATTTTTGTTGAGTATTACAACCTTGTATGTCAACAGGATTCTTAGCTGTTAACACTATACTGAAGAATCATTCTCCAGGTCATTGTATAACATAATGCTCTCAGTTGCTGAACTTGCCAGGTTTGCTCTCAAATTTTGCCATTGATGTTCATTTTACAAGTCTGTATTAATTTTGAATTGCCTAATTGTGTATATGTCTGTAGTGGTTTGTTATATATGTTTAATATATGATGGTGGACTCTCCATTTCTCAAACTAGGCAAGAGTCCTATCTTTTTTAAAAGATCTGTCCATCATTCCATGAAAATGAATAAATGAATTATATTCTTTCAAGGTAAATTTTGCAGTGTATCAGGAGTATGTCGACTCTAACAATAGTTCTAACATTAATGAATTTCATGTGTGAACTATGGATGTTCTAATATTGCAAGGTACTAGCAGAATAAATAGAATTTGCATGAACCTATTTGATTTCTCTTGAAAATAAATGAAAGCAAAGAGATCTGAAACAGAATTCTGTTTTTCTGTGACCTCAATGTTAAATAAAATGCACAGATACTTCCTATTTAATGACTAATACTATGAAAAATTAAATCCTGCTTTAAAAATTGGTATGCTTACCCCATAAACAAGTTCTCCCACCATCCCATTCCAGATTTTTGTCTCTGGATCCCTTGCTCCATATTTTCCATCAGGAACAATGGCAATTTTGTACTTGATACCAATATGTTTTGCAATTTCTGACGCCAGATCTACACAGTATCCTTCAAACTTGTCATTCCCTTCAAACGTATCATGGTTTTTCTTGAACATAACATATGGGGCTTCCTATAATGAAAGAAGTAAAACTGTAAAGGAGAAGTATACCAAATATGCTCTGAAAAGTAATGTCATCAACTGACTGAACAACACATATTTTATCAAAAGTTCATGGATATTTATCAGCACATACAAATTAAAATGTATGAACAGAAATCCTTCAGGAAAGGTATACTATTTACAGTGTAATTTGGCTTATACATTTCACAAGATTTATCAACTGTACAAATTATGAACATAAAAACTATCCAAGAATATATATAAATTTTACTTTGTTTTAAATGAAAAACCTTAATGCAGCATATGCTAAATTTAAAGCATGAACAGAAATTGAACCTATACAGTGCAAATGAGTATGGGATAATGCAAGGTATAATTTACATTTTTGACTTCAATAAGTAAGCATATCTTTGAACATGGTGTAGTTACTCTCTATGTAATTTCAGATGCATAGACTGAATGGTTTGCTTTCTTGGGGTTTAGAATACGTAGTTACTAAGAGGCTACATACATTTTAGTGAGAACACAAATATATATTCCCAAGGAAACATGTATCTTCCCCTTCAAATAAACAGTGTAGATTCTGTAAGGACTTTTAGGATGAATCTAAGCAATACACATGGACAAGAATGGTATTAAGCTGTCACTGACCTTACATGCTGCATGAAAAAGAAGTACCAAAATATTTTTGGATGGTGAATTGCCATTGAAAACAAGTAAAATCTGTCTCAAGAAGTGGTTTTTACATTCCTTGTGTAAACCATACTACCACAATACTATATATTATGCTACTGGCAAATCAAGGTCACACTGGGAAAACAAGGTCACATTTTTTCTGGTAATTAATTTAACTTCACATAATTCATATTCATAGCCAGATAAAATACTTGTCACTAACATCACCCTTTGTTTGAATTTACATCACAAAATACTGGCAAGATTTCTCTGGTGAATGTTATTTTTTTGACTGTAACCTTGGTAGTACTTTGCCCTATTCACAACTTTCCTATGTATATAATTAGTACAAAAATAAAAATCAAGGTAAATGTGTAGTTTGAGAATGTCTGCTTCACTGGAACTACACCAACATTAGCTTTAGCAACAGCTACAGCAATTCTGTGACCTTTATTAGGTGTTTAACAATGGAGGATACATGGCATTATATTAGCAACAGGGGGACTGAACGAAGCAATTCCAAAATTTTTCAGTGTGTCAGGTAAGTTTTTTGGTTTTGGTAACAATATATAACTCCTATTAGCAGGTCGCACCTAAGAGAAGAACTTGATAGGCAAGCCAGAATGGTATCTTTAATTTACTCTTATAAGGTGAAAACGCAAATAGAAAAGAGATTATATGTGGAAGGCACTATTCCCTTTACTTATGTAAGTTTACTCCCAGTGGCAACTCTCCCCAGGACCCACCTCCACTTAAGAATGGCAGAACAGAGCTTTGTGTAATGTGGATGAAGAAAGTTGTGTAGCTCATTTACTCTGGTGTGACAGAATGATCCTAGATTAAGCTCAACAGTTTGAGAATGGGGAAGTGCTAGTGTTTCCTTAAAGACAGTGTCAGGTTCCTATGTATTGTAGGAATGTTTCACTCTCAGGTGTATTCCCGGAATATCTCTCCTCCCATCATCTTCTTATGTCATTCTCTGCTACGGACATGCCTCTTTGGGACACAATCCCTTAGCACCAAATCAGTGTTGGAGGCCATTGATGCATTACGGCCATTACTTCAACCAAGGAATCACAAAGCATAGAAAAATGTCCACAATGATCACTTCCAAAGTCAAAATCTCTCTGACTACCTGACCTATATGTAACTATAAATGGCCAGAGAAATTAGAGGGTGACAGCAGCAGATATTGCTACATTTCTTGAGCACACAGTTATGACCACTGCACAGCTAGGGATCACCAAGGACTTTTAGAACTGGGGCAATCACAAAACAAGCTGCTATCATCCTGATGTGCATGGCCTGGATACTGAGAAGACCACTGAGCTACAGCACTAACTATGCACTTGTAATCACTGCGGTGATGCAGTGCAATGCCTTTTACTCCTACAGAGTTTGTATCTTCAAAGCAAAACTGCTATTACCAGCAGCCTGCACCATTTGCGCTCCTATCTCCAGTTATATCAGCTTAATCTCAACCACCTGTCTTCCAGAGGGAGGGAGGGAGAAGAGCAGGGAGAAGGGGTCCTGCCCTCTTTGCAGTAGATCTTCATTTGGGGAAGTATTTTGGGCATGTAAATCAAATGTTCTTCCCTCATGTAGGTTTTTTGTTCCTGTGAGAAGAAAAGCCAAACTCTGTGTCTTTCTGTGCTATTACACAAAAATGGTTAAAAACAGGCAGACGGGAAAAATATTGTTTCTTGACTATGATTTAGCCAGATGCTACCTAAAAATACAGCCAAGCTTTGTCCAGTATCCCGCATTTGTGGGCTCTCCTTACAAGCTTCAGTTACACTTTCTTGTTGCACCTGAAAAGCAATTTTGTTCTTCAAAGACCAGAGTTAGTTACTGCTGGCTTTTATGATTCTGTGTGTTTTATAAATCCCAAGACAGAGGCATGCAATTAATGTAACATCAGGAAACAGTAATTCTGGAAAGGAGCACAAAGCAGACAGGCACAGAGGAGGCCAGGTCCTGCTTTTCCCATAACCCAGACACTGCTTCTGCCTGTATCTCATCACTGAAAGGACTGTTACAAAAAAAGCATTTCAGCTGTCTCTGCACAACAAAGCAAAGTGACTTATGCCTTAGTTTTCCTCTTAAAGGCTAAATAAATGTCAACCCTCTTCCCCCTGAGTTCTGTGAGGGAACACTGAGAAGGGAAGCAGTGGGGTCCAGTATCGTCCTTGACAGGTGCAAGCAGCAGCAACCTAGTGGAGGGACCAACAAGTGAGGACTCAGAAGATCTAATTTCTGGTTGGGATCTGCTGGGTTACTTAGAGGAACTCCGCTGGTTCTCTTCCCATCCACGTCTCTTTCTACACACTCTGATCTTGCTGATATAGAGCAAAAGTACATAAAGGAGCATCTCTTATAATACCATTCTTTTTATACAGCAGGTAGTGCCTCTTACTGTGACTGCTTTAAAAGAAGTAGCAACTGAGTGAGATCTGCCCGTGTGAAACAATACAATTAAAAATAATGGGAACACCTAGTACCTGTTGCTTAGTATGTTGTTCTTTCCCTCCTACCTCTTTTACACAGAATAATTACCATTTTCTTTACTTGTTGTGCCTACATTACCTGCCAAATAATGAGAGATGTATTTTCAAGGTAGAATTTAATGGGGGGATGTGGATGGGACTGAATGTGGCTTTCTGATGGTCTGTTTGAGAAAAAAAAAAAAAAAAAATCACATAGTAGCACTAGCTTTAAATTCTGTCCATTACAGACTTCGGGGGTGTTTCAAACTGATGAGGTGTGCAGGCGTTATTATAATAACATCGGGGCACTGAAAGTTAAGCTTTACTGCTTTGCTAACAAGCAGCTTACACAGATGAACTTGCAAGGTCACACTGGAAAGTCATGAGATATCTGAATTGATCAATAGCGTGTACTTAGCCATATCCTGATGCTCTTTTCTATCTGTGGTATTGAAAAGGATGATTTTTTTTTTTTTTTCTGTATAAACTATTACAATAGCATTTTCTAAATTAGCAGTAAGATTAGTGTAACCATGCTAGTCTAAAGAGATGCAAGACATCTATGGACAGGGAGTATCTTCTACTAGACCAGCTGAAATAGCTGAAAACAGCTGGCGTACTTTTTCACCATTTCCAGTTATAGCACCTTGTCTAATAAAAGTATTACTTTTCCCTATCATCTTTGTATTTACTACATTTTTGAACCACAAACTCTTAAGCTAGTGATGTAAAACACAGGTTTAACACTGAAATATTGGCAAGATTTCAGCTGCTTAATAGTATTCTATGGGGTAGTGAATCAAGGAAAGGTCCACATCGAAATGATCAATGACTAGCACGGAACAGATATTTGAAATGGTGCAAGCTTTACTTATATAATTCACAATTTTATAACAATACTTAACATTTGTAAATACAAGTGGATGTCTGCAACAATTACTGCTATAAACAAATCATTCCAACACATTGCCACAAATTCATGTGTACAGTAAAATGCTCACAACTGATGATTCATACTATAATGGATGCTGGAGTAAGTAACTAAGTGAAATACCAAACAGATCTATGTTTTGCTTTCCTAGTCTAAAGTTCATTTCAAAATCTTTAAACATTGTAAAAATAATTTGTAAAAGTGGAAAATATTTGTGCAAGGAAATGTTTCATTTTTAGAACAGGAGTGACACACATTATCACACTTTATTCTGAAAGAAACTTCTGCAGATATCAAGTTTTTTGGTTTTGGGGGTTTGGGTTTTTTTTCTGAATAAAGTGTCCAGGATTCGGTTTGAAGTCTTTGTTATTGTTATGCAACAAACTTCAATATTTTTCAGTCCTTCAAAGAATTTAATTAATAAATTTTATAATGAAAAAATATTTTTCTATTATGAGAAAGAAGGTTATATTTAGATTTTTTGAGGTAAGATTCCACCAAGTATCGGTCAAAACAATGAGGGTGGTTCTCAGTCACCTAATGAAGGTTATCTGTCATCTGAGATGCTCTATAGTAACCTGTTGACCTCCAAAGTGCCATTCTGCAGGTCCTTTGTGTCACCCCTTTATGGATACGTCTGATATCCTCAGTGTTAGGTATTCACCTATGAGCCATCGAATCAATTTTTGTATCTTTGTGGACTTTGAGGACAATGTACATACTTGGAGTGCAACTTATCCTGTGTGCCTGAAACAACATACAATAGCTGAGACACCCAGATGGAGTGGTCATATATGGCATGAGACACGCAAGTGTCATCTTGCCAGTGTAAGAAATGGAGGGTAGGCAGTACATCCTAGAGCATCTTAAATGTCACTAGATGCTTTTAAGTGGGCAACTGCATCAATACCCTTTGTAAAATCATCTACATTTAGATGACTCAGTTGTGAACTGGACCCTGCCCTTGAAGCTTAATCTACCAACACTGACTAGCTCGCTAAAATACTGAGCTAGAAGCCAGGGTGCAGATGAAGCTCCTGTACATCAAGCTTTGGTTCTAAAGGACTTCTGTGGTTTTTAAGTTTTGCAGTCTCAGAGTAGGTACAACGTTATCCATATCATTAAATGGATTAGAGAGTTTGGAGTAGTCTTCCCAGCCTACTCCCTTGTATTCTACCTCAACAAGGTGCCACTGCATTTCTCAACTTACTAAATTAGAGACGGTTGTTCTTCCTAGCTGGGTAAGTTACTCGCTTTACCTCAGTGTTAGAGGAGGGCTGCATGGTGCCCCTTCTCCAGTGATACAATGAGCCTACCACGCACTGATGGTTCCCAAGCCCCTCTTGGAGGGAATGCTTCTGATAACAGGTAGAAAAACTATTATTTCCAGAGGGTCAGCTGTGCAGGAGGCTGTGCATCACATGAGGTCCAGGGCAGAGGTCTCCTCCAGGAACTATAAAAAACAGGGCTGCACAGCGGTTGGTAAAGTGCATCCATCAGCTGCCCCTGCTGCCACCTCTTTCTGGGCTTCTCCTTCACCACATGACTGATTTGAGATAGGTCGAGTGCCTGTGCACTAAACCAAAACTGTATAATAAATTCTGCGTGCTCTAACTACGTTACAAACAAACATAACATTTTGCCAAGTAGAAAACACTGTACTAAATCTTTTGAGTGCAGAGCTAATTTGTTATAATGCATGTTCTATGCAATAGCCATACAGCCACATTACAGCAAAGTAAGCATAGACACATACAAACTGAAGGAACAGTGGGCAAATCAACTTGTGCTACTTGGCTTCAGGCAAAAATTAAAGCAAGCCATGCTGAAAACTTGTAAATTTTTCTTACGCTGCCACAATACCTGCCTTTGAAGACTGAAAAGCCTGACAGCACTGGTTGCAGAAGCTTTTCAGTTTAGCGTTGGAAAATATGCATGCAACCAAAACTTTCTGTCATCTACAATGGTTCAACTTCCCTTCAATGTGAAGAGGGCAATGAAGAGGTGAAAAAGTCTCTGTCTGGCATTTGCAACATGACTATAATACAGAGAAGAGCAAAATAACAGGATTCTGAAAGTTGTTTCTAGCTCAAGAGACCTTTTCTTTGTGTATGTGATCATATGCCAGTGCATGCTAAATACCTTGCCCTGCCAGGCCAATGTTAAGAATCATGGTTCTAATCTGCCTTCAGCATCACGCGTGCTGCTCCCAGCAGAGTCAATGGGAGATCGGCATGAGAAAGCTGAAAGCACCATATATTCTTATTCAAACCAAATTCTGATATATTTCTCTTGCACTGTGATTTTCAAACATTGAAAGGGGAGGCTTCTGGTCAAGAAGCAGTGCTGTTTTCAAATAACTGCATTCACCCCAAAATGACACAACATAGGGCATGCTTTGGAATATTAATTCAGCTTTTTGGTTTTGAAGCTGATCCCACCAGTCCTTTCAATACTGGGACTGGAAAAGCTCTTTCGAAGATAACATTTATTATGCACATCAAAATGCTTCAATGCAAACAGGACAGGCAAGATAACACGTTTTAAAAGCTTTCTTGTTCTCCTTTTTTTTTTTTTTCTTTCTGTCAAACAGGAACCTGTTATATTACTTTTCATTAATATATTTTACTTTCTTCTCCTAAGCTTAGAGCTATTTATGGAAATTACAGTATTCATGTATGGCAGCTTCAGTCAAAGATATCAGGATTGGTATGAGAGGAAAATTTCGACTGAAAGCTTGTTATTCACATCGTTCTCTTCTCAGCTTGGCAAAGTTGAAGGTTAACGTCATCTGTTCTAGACATTTCAGATTAGTCACAGAACTTTTCTTGGTGGTTCAGTGCCTGGTCATCCAGTCAGAGGAACAGTAATCCATATGGAAAAATTAGCTCAATGCTACTAGACTGGTGGTTAATACTTGAGCCTTAGTTAGGAATGTTCGCAGCATCTTGGGACTCTTTTCTTCCTTGATCAATTTCTTAAAATAGGATTCTTCATCAGAGGCTGAAAAGAGGAGGACTGTACTGAAGTATATTTTTTTTCCATCACCAAGCCTTTTTTTTTTTTTTTTTTTAGGAAAATGATACATATATTTTAAATGTCCCATGCAAAAAATAATAATAATAAAACAAAAAATTACACTGTTTGGTTAGTAGTTACATTCTGAATTCCTGTATAGTAGTTTTGTTGGTTTGTATCCTGGAATGATATTCTTCAACAGGAGATTTGCTAAGAAATACTTAAAACATAAATGCTGATACACACTGTCGGAAATCTGGTATACTAACTGCATTTTCGAGTAAGAAAATGTCTTGACACTTTCCTTTGAATTATTTTCAACTCTGTATTAAATTAGAAAAAGTATTGCTTAACAACACATACAGAATATTCCTTCCCACTGGAGACACAGCTTATTCTAAAGGGTTAAAATGTCTTGTCTAAATGAAGCACGTGAAAAGGGCAGTGAACTGAGATGCAAAATCTTAAAAGCGGTCAGGTAAAGGTCAGCCTTTGCCAGTTGGCTTTGACAAACATCAGCTTAAAAGGGCACATCTGACTTAAGAGGGAAAATTGTTAAATATTTGGTTTAAAATATAGATTTGTAAGAAACAACCATTTTGAAAAACTATTTACTAAAAATGTAAATGAATGAAGCAACTGCATTCTTCGTTGCAACCACTCTTTAAAAACATCAATAACACTGGAAAATAAACCCCCAAATCTATTCAGATTTTATTAGAATGGAAATTATACTGAAATGCTGAATAAACATATTAAGAAATATGTTCAAATGCATCTACCAAATTCATGTTTTCATTCACAATTAAAAGTAGATAATCCAGTTCTGACTGGCTGACAGAACTATACTACTTGAATTTTAGCTCTTGCTAATGTCAGTTTTGAATTCACAATGTATCAACAAAAAGGGACACTGGCATGACAGATATCTCATTTTATACCCTCTGTTCAATTCTGTCATTTAGAGGTTTTGAGTTTTTCTCTTCTTCCAGTTTCTTGTGAGTCAAGTTTTATCAATTAGAGGCTGAAGAATTCACTTACATTTATGAGACTTACTTTAGTAAAAAATAGAAAAGACTGAATAAAGGAAAAAAAGTACTGCAACACAATTTTAAAAACCTGATTTCAAGTTAATCATTACATTAAATGCATACCAAAAACCAGATATGACAGTCAAGATAACTAAGATATATGGCTCACACCCTCCCACTAACCTAAGAACTGGCATACTAAATTAGACCATAACTAGAAATGAGATTGTATCACACACCAGTGAAAGCATTAAAAAAAGAAACACCTTACCAAAATTGTAGTGACTACTACTGTCCTGTTCTCCATGGCTGAAGTGTCATTTCCAAGTGTAGGTTCATGCTGAATCAAAACCAATTTATCCATGTCATTCCAGTAACCAACCTGCAAAACAAAATTTATATAATTTACAGTAGAACAGTTTATATTCTGTATAATTACAAATATAAATGATTATAAGAACAAGAGTGATCTGATGCTAATTTAGTACCAAAGGAAGTACTGCCATCCTCCTAGACTGGTGCATGGTGGTATGTATCAAACATTTTGACTATAGCATCTTGCATTGCTGCACAGATTCGGACTCAGTATTGCTGCCACTCAGCTGCTCCTGAATGATCAGAGCTGCTTACTTTGACCCGAAGTACAAATTAAATCCCATCTTCAATAGTTTGAAGACTTCCTGGGGCATACGTGAGATGTACAACTTTTGTCTCTCAATAAGAAAATTTTCATTCACTAATCCTCCAGATCTTCTGATCTTAGCTGGAGGATTGAGAGACATCTGAATGACAGCTTTGCAATTCAATGGCTGATCTCAATTCTCTGCTCCATCATGGGCCTCTCAGGAGACCCCAACCCAGGGACTTAAACCAGGCTTGTCTCACTTAACTGCTGGCACTGACCTTTTAGTACCTACATTAAAAACCCTGTTACTAAAGCTTTGTTTACACTCACTGGACAGAGAGGCACTACCAGACAGTGACTCAGCTCATGCAGGATTAAGCATCCCTCCTAGGAAAGTGCTTGCTTTTCCCACTGACCCCAAAGCATGGTGAGAGTGACATCACTCTAAAAGTTTCTCTGGTAAGTGCCTATAGGGAGGTGGAACAAATAAGGTTTTCCTCTACCTGCCTGCATGTAGCCTGCCTCACCCTTTCCCGGGGTGGCCTTATGGTGAAACAGCTGCCTTTTTTCATTACTGTTGGTGAACTACTGTAAAGCCAGACTTGAATCACTCATTCTTGTATATCCATCGAGAAAAAAAAAAAAAACAAAAAAAAAACCACAAGTGGCTTGCCTGCATTGAGAAGCCTTCCCTTACATACAGACACCGTTCTTTGCAGTGCACACCTCTGGTATTCAGTACAGCCTGCAGGTGTGCCCTGTGCATTGGCAACGGTGCTGCTTCAAAATTTTATTGATGCTTTTGGGCACTGCTCAAGGAACACTTAAAACTCCCCACATACCCCCCATAAAGTCCCCACAGCTTATGTACTATATCTTTGGATGTCCAAAAGAAGATACAAGACCTAAAACACTTCACTGTTGTTGTAAATCCTGGCCAGTCAGAATCTTACAGCACACTCATCTTCTCACTCCAGGTGGTGACACTATTTTTATTAACTGTATCAGCAAGTGGTATTTCTGGATTTAGAGTTCACCCCACTTATTTAATGTTGCCTTGGGTGATGTTAGGTAGGAAAGGTCTTCCTGGGAATGCTGTTCTCAGTATAAGGTGGATGTCTATAAAATGACAACTGGAGGTGTCTAATCCCACCTTCCCACCAATCCATTCAGTATAGCAGACACAGGTCCCTTAACTGAAGCTGCTCTCTCACATCTAACCTGTGGCTCACTAGCAAACACCCTCCCTTTTCCCTTTCATGCCGTTCTCTTTTCTGTGACTACATCACCGTTGTCTGTGGACCCTCTCACACAGTTGCTGGGAATGGCTCAGTGCCTGTTCCTCTGACCCAGTGCTGACAGCACTGGGCTCCATGTCAAAGAGACAACATGAATGCAAACATCTCAGTAGAACAGTGTACTAATCCCAACCAAAGGGGCTCTCCAGGTTGCCAAAAATCTAACGAGCTAGGAGACTGATCTTCTTTTCCCAGGAAAGGGGCAGACCATGGCACCTATGTGGTTCCTACCAAATAAATGCAATGCAGGCTGGCACAGCTCATTTTTCAGAAGCACCTCGAGACCAGTCAGTAGCAACTCCCCCTTCCATCCTTCACTGATTAATTAGCAGTTCATGAGACCAAGAGCTGGGAGAGATGAACACCTTGTCCTTCTTACCAGAGGAGGAAAAGGAATTTAACAGAAAGTGGGCTCCAGACAGAGCTCCAGTGTAACTGTCAGTGCCAAAGGACAGTCTGTGCCTCAGATGAAAAGACTTCAGTACATTGGAAACTGGCTAAATGATCAGATCAATTATACAGCAAATATTATTTCTAACATTATTGTAGAACCCAGACTACAATTCACCATCACATAGGGTTCTGTTTCCATGACACAGAGAAAGATCATGTTCAGATCAACGCAGTGATGTTGCACGGAATTCTAGAAGTGCCAGGAAGTGGTTTTGGTTCCTAGTCTCATATGTATTAAAGAACACTGTATTTTTTAAACAACCTTACTCTTGATTTTTACATTTACTTCATCATTACTTTCCTTTTTTAAAAAAAAATAAATATGGAAGGCTAGTAATTTTAGCAGTCCCTAGGAGCAGTGTGTAGACACACCACAGAGAATTAGAAACACATGAAGTAATTTGAGTAAGTACAATTGAATATGATTTTTTTTTTTCTATCAGTGAAGCAAACAAGCAAACAAACTCTTCCCATGCACAGCCTCTGGTATTTTTAGTTGAAATGTTCCTTTTCTCTTTGCAATTGCTGTTACAGCACAGGAGACTTGATTTAGGTGTCTGCAGCTAACAGGAAGCTTCAGCATTACTGATATAGTGGAGAGAGAGGTTTTCCTCATACTAGGATTCACTGCTAACAAATACTCTTTCTCATCCAGACAAACATAGTCACAGATACAACTGGTAACTAAAAAATGTCAAATTCCTGTCAAAAACTGCAACCAGCTAAAGGCAGAATAGGTACACCAAAATCTGGCAATTTGGGAAGCTCATTGTAAAAGTGAATGATTGTTTTTCATTGTGCAACTTCTCACTGCTGGAAAATTCAGAAGGAAAGCAGGAAATGAATAATGTAGTATTATAGAAGTGAGTACTATATGAAAACACAGAAAGAGATAAAGGTGTTTTTTTTTTTTTTTTCTGAGGAATAGTAGGCATTTTTAAAAGGAATTTTAGTTTGTGTGCGTTGGTGTGAGCTTGCATGTGTGCATTTCAAACCTGTGCTAAAGTATTTGAATGAATAGTGTCATTTCTGCAGGCCTGTGCACCTTGTAGCAACCACTCAAGTGCTCCTGCTCAAGCCCTCAAGTCACTAAAAGCAACAGAATACTCAAAATTTTTGATAAGCCCCTTTTATATTAGTTGCTCAAGATGGTTTTGTGCATGTAAAGGTATATGTATATGCTTTGTTTACTTTTCTTCTTCCTTTTTAATTTTTTCTATTTTTGTTATATTTTGTTTTAATCTTAGTGACATGATGAATGGTGAACGAGAGAATCACAGAATGACTGAGGTAGGAATGGACCTCCAGGGGTCATTTGATCAACCTTCTCTCTTCAGCCTAGAGCCAGTTGCCCAGGACTGTGTCCAGATAGCTTCTAAATATCTGCAAGGACAGAGACTCCACAACCTTCTCAGTTAATCTGTGCCAGCGCTTGCTCACCCTTGACAGTAAAAGAGTGTTTCCTAGTGTTCAGAGGGAACCTCCTGTGTGTCAGTTTGTGTCCATTGCCTCTGGTCCTGTGCCTGGGCACCACTGAGAAGAGCTGGGCCCAATCTTCTTTGCAACTCCCCTTCAGGTATTTGCACATACCGATAAGATCCCTCTTGAGCCTTCTCTAGGATGAACAGTCCCAGCTCTCTCAGTCTTCAGTCCCTTAGTCATATTTGTGGCCATTTTCTAGACTCTCTCCAGTATGTCCATATCTCTCTTGTACTGGGGAGCCCAGAACTGGACACAGGTGTGGCCTCAGCAGGGCTGAGTAGAGGGCAAGGATCACCTCCTTTGACTTGACTTGCTGGCAATGTTTTGTCTAATGCAGCCCAGAATACCATTAACCTTCTTTGTTGTGAGAACACATCACTTGGCTCTTGTCCTTCTTGGTGTCTACCAGGACTCCCAGTGCCTCTGCTGCCAAGCTGCTTTCCAGCTGGGTGGCACTGAGCATATATTGGTTCCTGGGACTGTTCCTTCCCAGGTGCAGGACTTTGTATTTTTCTTTGAACTTCACAAGATTCCTGTTGGCCCATTTCTACAGTCTGTCAAGGTCCCTCTGGGTGCATCATGACCCCCTGGCATATCAGTCGCTCCTCCCAGTTTGGTGTCAGCAAACTTTTGGTGGCACACACTGCCTCAGATACAGATTGTTAATGAAGATGTTAAGTGGGACTGGACCCTGTTTTGGCCCCTGGTGTACACTGTCACTGGCCTCCAAATACACTTCAGACCACCGATCGTTACCTCCTGGGCCTGGCCCTTCAGCCACATTTCAATCCACCCTATTGTCTGCTTATCCAGTCCATACACCAATAGCTTCTCTAGGAGGATCTTACTAGACACAGCATCCAAGGCCTTAGTGAAGTTCATGTAGACAATATCCACTGCTGTCTCCCCCTTTACCAGGCAAATCTCTTCATTCTAGAAGTTTATCAAGTTGATCAGGCATGACTTCCCCCCAGTGAAATCAGACATGCTGACCACTCATGATGATTTTCTTGTCCTTAACGTGCCTGGAAATGGTTTCCAAGCTGCTCCATCACCTTGCCAGGGACTGAAGAGTAGTTCCATGGGTTCTACTTCTTGTCCTTGAACATTTACTTTCCTCCAATCTTCATACACTTCTCCTATTTGCTATGCTCAACCAAAGATTATTGATAGTGTCCTTGAAATGACATCTGTCAGCTCCCTCAGCACTTGTGGATGTATCCCTTAAGGGCCCATGGACTTACGCTGGCCCAGTTTGCTTCAGTATTCCCTGACGAGATCGTCTTCCACCAAGGGTGCACCTTCCTCGCCCCAGTCCTTCTCCCTTGTCTCTAGGACCTGGGATTCCTGAAGGTTGATCTTTGTAGTAAAGACTGAGGCAAAGGTGGCACTCAGTAAGTACCTCAGCCTTTTCCATGTTCTGTGTACTCAGGTCCCCTGTCTCTTTGAGCAAAGGGCCCACATTTTCCCTAGACATCTTTCTGTCACCTGTGTACATACAGAAGCCATTCTTGTTGTCTTTGATGTCTTTGGTCAGATTCAATTCTGTCTGGGCTTTAGCTTTCCTAACTTTGTCCCCACATGCTCAGACAGGGTTTCTGTATTCCTCCCAGTTTACCCATCCTTGCTTCCACCCTCTGTATGCTTTCTTTTTTAGTTTGAGTTTGCTTGACTTTTTGTTCATTGGGATGGAACTCTCTGGAGCTTGGAGGAGGTGATCCTTGAATATTATGCAGCTCTCTTAGGCCTCTTTTACCTCCATGGCCTTACTCCTTATCTTTCAAGTAGATCTTTAAGGACGCCAGTCTGTTCTCAAGTGTGAGCTTGCTTTTCACCCTTCTCCCTGCTCTTATGCTCCTGAACTCCACTATCTCAGGCTTACTGCAGCCAAGGCTGCCTTTGACCTCCACATCCCCAACAAGCCTCCCCTTTGCTGGTGAGTAGGAGGTCTGGTAGAGCACCTTTCCTCACTGACTCCTCTATCCCTTGGAAGAATAAGTTGCTGTCAATGGACTCCAGGAACATCCTGTTTTGCTTATGTCCTGCTGTGTTTCCCAACCAGGAAGTATCGGGGTGGTGGAAGTCCTCCATGACAAGAAGGGCCTGTGAATATGATGTTGCACCTATCTGTCTGTAGAGGGCCTGATTCACTTGTTCTTCCTGGTCAGATAGCCTAGAGCAGACACCTACTATAAAGTCACCTTGAGCTGTCCTCTCTTTAATCCTAACCCATAAACTCTCAGCTACCTCCTCATCCATTCCCAGGCACAGCTCCATGCACTCCAGCTGCATTCTTACATAAAGGGTAGCTTCCCCTCTCATCTTCCCTGCCCGTCCTTCCTAAAGAGCCTGTACGCCTCCACTGCAACACTCCAGTCACAGGACCCATCCGACTGTGATTCTTCTCACACCCTTTCCCCTCATCAACAGGTTTTGTTATTGTTTTGCAGACAAGAACAAAGTAAGAAGCAATGCATAAATGAAACTAATGTAAGCATTTGCTATTGTTTCCCATGTTACTAAACTATATGGAAGTCTGCCTCTGAATAGCTGTGCCATTTTTTAATGCTCTGTTCACATCCTTCAAGCTGTGGGCAACAAAAATCACTTTCCTAAAGATTACAGGCACGCATTACTGACTGGAAAGGCTAGTCCTGAAAAGATACTGCTGGGTGACTCATAAGTCATGTTATGTAGGACATGAGAAGAAGATATTAAACATGAAGGCCTCTTAGTTCAATTAAGTACAGCCATTTCTCACTTATTATATAGGATTTGTCAGGCTGGAGCACAAAATTGGTTCAATGACCACATATAAAATACTATGTAATACATGAGAAATAAGTTCTCATGAGTAGCCAGACCTGTCAAAGCTGTTATGGCTTGTTATATCAAAGACAGGTAATGGCTTAAGAATAGCAGGGAGGCATGCCTGGTAAGGTAAGAAAAGCAGCCTGGGTCTGTAGCAAAGCCCAGACACAGATCCCCTATTTGCAGCCACCCTCCCCTTAAATTGCTGGCAAGAATAGTGGATGGGAGCATCCCTGCAGTGGTGCCAGCCAGATACCTCTCCAAAACAGGTGACAAATGTTGAAACTGGAACAACAGGCCACTTTCAACAGTTTGCTGCCAAGCAAATTCTCTAAGGAGCTACTGAAGTTGTGACCTAATTAACCACATCTTTTCACCCTGCCTTCCCTCCTGTACAACTGGGAATTGGAGATAGAAAGGTCGTATTTCACCACTTGTCTCTGAGGCATCCTATCCACCCGTACACCCTCCTGGCTGCCAACCGTGCAGCGTGGAGCCAGGAAGGGAGCAGAAGTGGCAGCAAGGTCAGACACATTGCATGACAGAAGACACTGGTCTTCCCAAGAGAGAAGGAAGACAGACTTACCTTTCCCAATTTACTCTTCATCCATCTGTCATACCTTCAAAAGGCAACTGCACCAATACGCCTCACAAACAGGCACAAGCTTTGCTTTGTTCTACAGCTCTGTACTGTGATATACTGGCAATTTGTTGATCACAGCATGTAATTCTGCTCTGAGTCTGTAGTTTAACACTTTGCCTCCTTGACTATTCAATTCAATCCCAATTGCCTTAGCCCTACTCAAGTGGCCATGATTCTTCTATTCACCATCAGCTTCTCATTTTTTCTTGTTCTCATGACCTTGCAAACAAATCAGGCCACAGTGCCTCCAAAGAAAATAAAATCCTTGAGCCTGAGTTCATTTTCTGCCCTTTATTTGTTTTATGCTATGAAAAATGGACAAGTTTCAGCACAGAAGAGAAAGGGTTAACAAAGTACCGAGGATTATTTTTTCAAAGTAATTAGGCTGAGTGATAAGCTATATGCATTCAGACGTGGAGGATCTGCTTAGACATATATTAATGTGCATTTGTCTAAGTTGCTTACAAGCAACTAATCAGGCACACAGAGTTAGATACTGCAGTTAATTTCAGAAAATAAAAGCATTCAGGGCATTCTCTCTTCCTCCTCTCCATGCCCTGTTAAAAGCCCTGTATTAGTTACAGCCTATGATTCATGTTTACCCAGAATGTAAAAATGACCCCATCCAAAAATGCCACTAATTCACAAGATAGAAATCTTTGAACAAGACACAAGAATTATCTATTATTCAGAGTTCTGACCATTTTCCATCACCCAGCAGCCTAGCAATATGCCATCCAGCTGGTTTTCATTAGTATGCTTGACTGACTGATAACCCACCTCTCCAAGATGCACACTTGTTTTTGTGTGCCCCAATTTGTTGCAATGCCTAATAGTATCTAGAAGAAAATGCACTTTAAATCTGCTGCCATCAGAAACATTATCCATGTATGCAGTATGTTATCTTTTTTAAACCACATGGAGTCCAATTTAATATGTTTGCATAATCATTTCATCATACATAACTCATTTATATGGTATGAGGATAGTAAACAGTCAGCACCTACCTTCCGAGGGCCTGTGTTCTTCAGCTCAAAGACATCCATAGTGTAGTTCACTCTGCGACCATAGTGGTCAAACTGAACATTTCCTGTCAATCCTTGTATCCGAACCTACAATTAAAGGAAGAAAAAACTTCATGAAGGTCCAGCCTTATATTATTTATTCCAAATGTCACAGAGAAGTGAAAGTCATGCTATGTCCTCAGATTACCGTAACAACACTAATCTAGAATAGGTAGGCATTATAAAGCAAAAAAAGTTGGCTACTTTTCCTTTATTTTATTTTGTCCTGTCAAACCATGCTCAAAACAGGCTTAGATATGCCGGTATATAGCCACTAACAAAGACACACAATGGACTTCCTTTTTTTTTCATGCTGTGCAGCTCAACACTTTCCAGCTGCAGGTCCTAAAGAGATGTACAATTTTTACTATTCTCATCACTCCTGCAGAGTATTTTGGATCACTTGAAACAAACCTAAAGGGTGTTTGGCCTGAACTCATATATCTTTCTAGCTTACACTCTGGCGGATTAGATGTATAAATTGAGTACATATTGCTCATCAAGGTAAACTTGACAACAACCTTGGCCCCAGCAAAGCAATTTACTGCCACAGAAGATGGGTGACATGCACAGGGGTTGTTTCCAAAGCCTAAGAGTGGAGAAGGACAGATGTAAAGCCATAAGATTGGCTGTGGAAGTTTTTCACCACCTCTGTCTTAGCTGAAACTAGAAGTCTTTTTTTTTTTCTCTTTCAGTGCTTTACTGCCTCTCCAAAGGATACCCAGACTGGTCCTCAACCCAAAGAAGCCATGGCATATTGCTGCTGGGTTTCACTGTATCAGGATCTGGCCATGCAAACCTCTTGGCCAGATTTGAAGGCTCATGCTGTCTGCTCTAACACAGAAGCCTGACTTCACGCTTCTCACGATTGTTACAGATCTGTGCTTCTGGATGGAGTACGTGAAGCATACAAAATGCTTTATTTCTAACCCTAAGCGTCAGGATGTGGATTTAAACCACTTACTCCTTCCCTCTGTCCATTTCTATCTCTGCTGATTTTTCTCCAGGACTGAAACCTTTGGCTTCCAGGCACAGAGCTGCCAGCTCTGTCAGCAGTCACTTCTCCTCAGTAGCTTCTCCTGAGTGGATCCTGCTCATTTGCAATGATTTAAATTCTACTGCAGGATTTTTATTTTCCTACTGTCCCATTCAAAGGAAAGGCTAAATCATCTTGACAGAGATCTGGAACTTTCTAGGCATCTATATTCATCAGGAATTCAAAATGCTGACATAAGAGAACAATGGCTCTTGGTTATTTCTTCTTAAAGAAAAAAATACTACCTATGTGATTTCCCTCGGAAAAAGCTACGTTTATTCAAGATGACAGAAACATGTTTTAAAGGTTATATTATATAGCTTTACCTTTTTCCTTAACATCTCTACACCTTACAATATCCTTACAATAATTATACACCCTGATTATATGCAAAAGTAACAGATGAGCTCAACAGTTCAGTGGAGGCAATCCCAACTATCTTAACAGAACTAATAGTACTTTCAAATAGCAGCAGTTCCCCTCTGCTTTCATTCCAAGTTATGAACCAAAACAACCACAACAGCCACAAGTGTTTCCATATGGCAACTGAAAAATAAATTTCTCTCACATTACTACCCTTGTATATAATAGCTTCCAAATTATATAGTTCCAAACCAACTAGCATCTAATATTAATGAAGATGACTGGAATAAAGCCTACTCTTACCTGTTTTAATGTCCTCTCCATATCAATTCCTTGACCCCATGGGGCTGCAGGGTTAGCAAGACAATCACCAGCATTTCCTCTCCTTGAAATATCGATTTTCTGTCTTCTAAGATTACGGAAAGTTTCAGCCATCACAAGTACTCCATCATATGTTAATGCAGATGTATACTAAATAGATGGACAAACACACCACTTTAGAGTTGGCATGTCTTAACAAAAATCAGCTGTCTCAGATATTTTGAGTTTAATTATTAATTATGCAGCAGTTTCTAAACCTTCATTTAGATAAAAAACAAAGAGCAGTTTTGTGTAAGGAAGAACTGCAGGACTGAGATGAGTACACTTCAGTAGCTCCAGCTTTACAACTATATCTCTTAAGGACAGAGAAATCTGCCTCTGAAGAATCAATAAAAGAAACAAATGAAACTGGAGATATTCAAGTCTTTTTTTTTTTTTTTCCAGCTGTCTTATACATTAGGAAATAACCCCACCCACTCAACTTACTCAAAAAAACCGAAAGAAACAGCAACTCACTGGGAAAACACAACTGAAAAAATGCACACCTGTTGAGCAGACACCCAGGCTACCAGAATTGTGAAGAATGACCAAGGATACGTTCTTCCTTTTAGGAAAGCCTATGTTGGCTCTCTGAATGACACAGGGCACTGAACAGTCTGTGTTTCCCCACTAACTGCATTAACTGCTTTAGGCTGAGAGCATGCCAAATGAAATGAAATGTGTAGAGCAAGCCTTCAAGAGATGTTAGCTGGAAGCCACAGCAAAAAAGGGCATGTTCTCAGTATGGTCCTCTGATGAACACACTACACTAGGGCTGCTTTGATATGCCCTGTAACTACCAAAATTTAAATTCACTTACTCAAATCTGATTTCCTTCGTTTGTCTTTCATATTATAAGCAATTTGGGACACAATTTATCTATATAATCTCAAATTTTCACTTCTGATAGGTGAATTATGTGCAATCAATACTAAACATGCTAAATTCTCATATGGAGGCAGTACAATCCTGTTCATGTGGCAGGAGCCCTATAGGCTAATTTGTTCCTGTCACCAGTTCTTGGGGATGTCTGCACTCCATAGCCCACAGCATCCTTGGTTATCTTTTTTTTTCATCCAGAACATAAATTTCTTGAATATTCACTGAATTGTGTAGCTACGCTTTGTATTATACACATTGATACCTTCTCTAGACTTTGCTGACCTACCATTCTCCCAGCCAAAGGAGGGCTGATTGCTTATCTTTGCACAGAGCCCACCACAAAGGATCCCAGTTTCAACTAGGTCTGACATGTATTAGTACAGATAATAACAGAACTATTTTCATGAAGTTACATTTATAGCTATGATGTGGTTTACCTGCCAAGAAAACTATAGGTGAGAGAAATATTTTTATTATCCATCTGTGAGAGATTAGAATAGAGGAATACTGGGATGTAATTTCTCTGTACATTTGTGCCTGAAAGTGCTTACTACAACAGGTTTTTTCAGAGGAAACTTCAAATGAAAATTTAAGGGTAATAAACAAGTTGTGATATCTCAGATACAGAATTCAGCTGTTGGGAAAGCTCTGCACTCTAAGTGAATCTAGATAATCAGACTAATTAATGTAAAATTGGTCGAAATGAAGTTGTCAGTTAAGCATTTGACCTTTAATTTCTGACAGTAAAGGGGTAAAGCTGGAGAATAAGTGACAAAGGACATTCAAGTACATCAGTGAAATGTGTTGCAGTTTGTGTTTCTATCGGACAATCATAAGAATAGGCATAATTAGTTGCCAGTAATAGTAAGATAACTGCCTCCTCATCTGCCTAAATATTAAGGTCTTCATTCATGTATTCAACAATGTTAATCAGAAATTAGAACACTTGTGTGATAACTTTTCTAGTGCTTTAGATCAGCCAGTACCTTTGGTGGGGTCTCGGATCCTGGGTATTCTCTCTGGTCCAGCTTCTTCCAGCGCTGCATCAGCTTAGCTACCATTGGGGTACTGAAATCTACCAGCTGAAATCCAGTCACATTGGCTCCTCCATGCATAAATCTCTCCAGAGAAATATCTTTGAATCCCTAGAAAACAGATTAAAGATTTTGTTTGTCCTCATACACCACTGTGGGTACAATCTGTTCTAGATCAGCAAGGCAGCACAACAAATGTACAGCAGCAGGCTTCCACTGGAAGCCAGGGTAACGTCGAACCTTTGTTGGTAATTTCCATTTGTGTAATAAGGAATGAAACAAAACCAATAAATAAAATTCCCACATTATTGCTAGGGTGGTCTTGACAGCTAAGCAACACATTGCTGGGAATGGCAGACAGCTTCAGAAGAAATGCCTTTGGCGAATCAACCGAAAAGTGCCTGTGGAATATTAAAGCCTTAACACAATTTCCATCAGAGCTGGCAGATTTGAGCTCTGTACTAGTTCTTTAACCAATATATCCTTGTTTCTTTCCATATTTGCGAAATGAACAACACTGTCCTAAAAATACATTTATTCCAGGATTCGCTGTTTAGGCCGAAGGTGTCTGAGATAATGAGAAAATATAATAGACATAAGAAGGTAGAGACAGTGCATGAGAATCTCACTGTTGGTGCAAGGATAACATAACATCAGAAATGCACTTTTGTGGAATAGGATGGTGGTAGCTCTCAGATCTGCTATATATTGAAAGCCTAAAGTGACCCCCAACATTGAAAGAAAAACTGCAGCATATGTACTTCCTGACTTACTGGTTTCTCATGCTAATCTGTTCAGCATGTATAAAGATAAATTCTTTAGGAAAATTTGCCTTTAGAGACATAACTGAACTTCAAGAAAATGCATAATGCAAACTGCTAAAGCAAGGTAAGAATAAAGCATAAATCATTCTGCTCCTTTCCTAGCTGTTACATTTAATGCTAGCTCAAAGGTATCAGTTTTATTTTCTTAGATTCCTCTGATTTGCATTTATCATTGGAAACAGAAGTGTAATTATCACACAACTTAAAAGAGAAAGATTCAAGAAAAAAAACCAAAAACAACAACAAAAAAAAAAAACACCCCAAACAATTGTGGGATAATGATCCAATATCCCAAGGAAAAAAAGCTGTTAAGGATAGAGCTTTGATTCATGCCTTGACATTAAATATAAAAGATGACTTCTTAGGAAGTCATATTACCCACATTATTGAGTAGCCAGTAGATAGCAACGTGTGCCCCTGATGAAGCAGATGACTAGATGTGCCTGTCTCCGCTGTGTATTTGACTACAAGTTCACTGAAATATCCAGTTCCTTGTTTACAGCAACTGTTTTGTAATGGAAAAGTTACTTGGGGAACTATAAATTTGTACTGCTGAAAATCTGATTTGTAAGACCTAAGAGAATAGACATTTAAAATGACTGAGGCCTTAAAAATAATCTGAAGTGATCTTAAGTTAAGATACAAGTACAGCAAAGCACAATAAAACATTTCACGTCAACTAAAATTCCTTGAGGAAGAGTAAAAAGAAAACAATTTAAAGTATACATTATATTGTCCTACATTCGCTATGCTTGGCCAGGCAGGTATTTTGGCTTAAAGAATGGGTTATTTTAATAATAAAATATTGTATGTTTTCTTTCTTTGCCCTCTTCTGAACATTATCTGTGTGATTGTGCAGTTTAGACTTAGAGTAAAAATACTGAACTGGTAATTTGATTAGAAATAACTGATCTTACAGCAAAATGAATGATCCCTGGAAAATGTAGAAAAGTTACCTCAAGAATTGTTCTTTTAATGATATTAAAAAGATGAGTCAAAAATCGTAGTGTAGCTCTGTAAATACTAATTCAGCCACAAGATGCACTTAGCAGTCCTTTATGCTACACTGATTTTGATAAAATTTAAGAGGGTAACACTGTGCCCTTCTTGTCTAGATGGCTATAACAACAAAGCCAAGTTCTTTTACACACCATAAAGAATGTATTATGCACAATCACATACTAGTGACAAATGACAAATGTTGTGTGAAGTGCTATAACTTCAAAGTAAAACTGTTTCACTTACCGAGCAAGGGTATAATTCTAGAAAAGTATCTTACCAGGTTGGCAACAATATAATGATATCCTTTAACATGCTTTCCCACGCTCACAATCTGTGGGAGAGAAATAAGAAAGAAAAAACAAGTCATATTGTTTTCTCTAGAAAGGTGTTTTCATAGCCAAACAGATATAAATTCTGAAATATACACATCAGTAATATAATGTTGAGAGTCTTTCTCCAATAAGGTACCTATAATTTTCCAGGTGCTTAATCATTGGAAAATGTTAAAATGAAAGTGAGTAAAGTAATGAACTGGTAATCCAAGTGTCTTCCTTATGATTGAAAATTTTACTACAGTATACTGTTTTATCTGATAGAGCAATTATCTATGGGACACAAATTCAGAAGGAGAAAGTCACACATTAGCTAGAAAGTCTACCCACTGATGCACCTTTTCATTTTAAGTAAGTGCAGAATTTATGAATCAAACTGGTTTTTCATCTCCTGGGATCAAAGCTGTTTTCCCTTGAAGTGATCAAGCACTATGAGTGTCATTCAGCTCTTAGTAATACGTGAAAGACTTTAGGAAAAGGCAGCAGTGAGGAAGAGCAAGAACGGACAGCGAAGCTGCCCTTGAGTGTTTAACCAAAATGTGACAGCAAGTGCTGCAAAAAGGGAATAATCGTGACATGCAGCCACTACAGTCTTGCTATGGCAACAACAACAGGGATTAGACAAAAACAATGTCAATCAGCACCTTGTACCAAAATTATTTTGATTTCTATGATGGAATGCCTCTTATTATGAGGGTATAGAGGGCACTCTCAGCAAGCTTGCAGACAGCATCAAATTAGGTGGGTATGTTGATCTGCTTGAATATAGGGAGGCTCTATAGAGGGATCTGGATAAGCTCCAGAGAGGGATTTGAACAGGTTGGCTCTATAGGCCAAGGCCCATGGTATGAGCTTCAACAAGGCCAAGTGCTGTGTCATGCACATGGGTCAGAACAATCCCAGGCATTGCTACAGGCTTGGGGAAGAGTGGCTGGAAAGTTGCCCAGCTGAAAAGGACCAGGGGGTGTTGGCTGACAGCTGGCTGAACATGAACCAGCACTGTGTCCATGTGGCCAAGAAGGCCAATGGCATCCTGGTTTATATCAGAAATAGTTTGTCCAGCAGGACTAGGGAAGTGATTGTCGCCCTGTCCGTGGTACTGGTGAGGGCACGCCTTGAGTACTGTTTTGGGCCCCTCACTCCAAGAAAGACTATACGGTGCTGGAGAGTGTCCAAAGAAGGGCAGCGAAGGTGGTGATGGGCCTAGAGAACAAGTCTTATGAGAAGCAGCAGAGGGAACTGCAGGTGTTTACCCTGAAGAAAAGGAGGCTGAGGGGAGACCTTATTGCTCTCTATAACTACCTGAAAAGAGGCTGTACTGCAGTGGAGGTCAGTCTGTTCTCTCATGTAGACAAGAGGAAATGGCCTTAAGTTGTGCCAGGTGAAGTTTAGATAGGATATTAGGAAAAACTGGTGAGCTGGTAGTGCTGAGCTAATGGTTGGATTTGATGATCTTGAAGATCTCTTCCAAACGGGATGATTCTATGATGATATGATTCTATTTAATGTGATGAAAATCAAAAATGAGAGACAATTTTGTCAGTAGAAAATGGTGTTTAATTTCATTGCAAGTAAAGATGTTTTTACTAAGGAAAATAAGAGTAATACTTGTGACTATCACCTTGCATTTAATACTAGTAAAGAGACTTTTTAACTCTTATTTCCAATGGTTTACCACTCATTTAGAAAAAGTCTGCTTGCAGCCCAAATATGTGTTTGTTTGGGATTTTTTTTCTCCTCATTTATTCATCTCCACAGAGCATTTTAGCTTCCTCCCACATAAATAAGACACAGACAGAAGTTTTCCATGTAGTGCAGATTATTCAAAACCTAATGGGGAACTTATGTATCGGTCTCCTCTCCTGCTTTGAAATGTTAGCTTTAGGCCCTGTCCTGAAGAATTATCAACCTCTTATCTTTATAGATCACACCTCATGATCAAAAGACAGAACAAACATTCACTAAGTCCTTGCAACGCCTTCTTCTAGTGCAGGAAAATATAACTAATACCACAGTTTGGAGATAAGAGACAAATCACTGAAGGACTAAGTAATTTGGCCAAAGACACTCAAGGATCCAGGATTTAAATTTGGATTAAGACTTGGAAATGCTTGATTCCCAGCTCTGTTGTTCAAAAAAGTCAATTTGCTTCTATAGCAGAGAGGAAGGGAAAATCGAAGGGTTGTGGCACAGGCATTTTGTCAGGTTTGTTTTGATTGCATTATTTTAAAGTAATAAAATAAATAAGCAATTTGTCTATTATTCTGTTGTTGTTGTTGTTTCCTAACTTGTATTTCATATTTATAGTCTGTAGCTAAAATGATCATATTTAAAAAGCAAAACAAAAACTAAAGAGAAAAATCAATCCAAACCACCAGTCAAAGGCACCACCCCTCAAACCATGACCAGATTGTTGCCCTTTGTATAAATGAATTGCTTGTTTTGAACTCAGTTAAACTCTTATTAAGATGAGTGTTTAAATACCATTGCTACCATCTTATAAGGGAGTGGCAGAAAGTAAGAGGGAGAAATGACACTTCTTCCCTATCACTAACTGAACACATATAAGTAGGGTGAATCGTATTTTTTTTGCACTGAGTAAAAAGGTTCAAATCCCCTCTGGTTCAGTAGCTTTAATAGGGATGTGATCCCTGACACCAACAATGATTTTACATCTGTAGTCCTTCACCAATATATGGTAATGAAATTATATTTGCCTCTCCATTACAGGGAAACAGATGGAGAATAAAAGTTCACATTTTAAAATAACTACAGTATCACAGTTTGAATGTAAGTGGACTGATACAATTTAGGATATATGTGACATGATAACTGTCTACAAGAACCTCAGCTTCTGCAGCTCCCTTTGAGGTCTTGGAAGTTGATGTAGCTTTAGCAATTAGCACCTGTAGTGATTGGTTATGTGGTTTGGCTTCATAACACAAATTGTGACAATCATCGCAATTTTTCAGTCACATAAAACAAGCAGATGATCAACCTGTAAACACTGACGTATGTCAGATACAGGCCCACAGCTGTCACAATCAAAGTGAGGAAATACTGCAAACAATTAACCCGTGCTTGTTCCTAGCAAATGCGTGTAGGTACCGCTGCAGAATTCCTGCATTTGTTGTGAACAATACCGAATAATTTAATAAAAAAAAAAAAGACATTTTTGCAGTGTGTTCTCTCAGAAACTGTCTCGTAGGGTGAGTGATAAAGGCATGTATTTATATATCATCTCATTGTCTTAACTTCCTTTACAGTCAGTGGAAAGAACAGACTACTTTAAAGAAGTGATTCATCTTATCCCAAAGCAGGTGTCCAAAATTAATTAGACAGCTTGCACCCTGAAGCTTCATATTTTTCTGTGCTGACTAGAAAAAGAGTTGATGATGATTAGTGATGATGCAGACATCTACATTTTATATCCCTAATGTTAACTGAGCCAAATTTCACCCTAAGAATGTTGATCATGCAGGTAGAGAAGAGAAATGCTATATGGCTTTTATTTCCAACCAACACCGGATACAATTCTGATTTTGAATTTGAAAATGTTTATAGTTATTGAGCACACAGAGTTTGCAAACCAGGAACTGCTTATGATTAAAGAAAAATGTGCCTGTTCGTAAAACAGCTTTCTGTAAGCATCTCATACTTCTGAATATTCAACATACATACACAGTCACCTTTTTCTCTTGAACACTCAAAGCTGGAGAATATTATTTATAAAATAGGCTATGAATTCTTACTACCTGAAGAACTGCCTTTCTCTAACCGTGCTTAGGCACTGAGATGAATTGTGGCAATGAACTTAAGTCCTTCATAACAAGAGAAAGAGTTTCTAACAGTTACTCAGCCTGGAATACAAACTCTTAGATTTTTCTTCTCTATTCTTTAACTAGTTAGTAATGACTAGAGCTTTAACAGAGATGAGAACTCAACCATTCTGTACACATAACAGTAGAGATTGCCAAGAACCACAAACTAAACAGAGGAGTGCTCTTGAATGAGGGAAGAATATTTTCCTTTTATAGTACAGTGAAGAAGAGGGTTGTAAAAGATCCAGCAAGTATATTCTGAAAGAAAAACAAGACACATTTTGACAGATGAGACAGTGTTCCAGGAAAACCTTTGCTATAGAAATACATTAAATCTGGGGGCATCTTAAAAATCCAGGTACTTCCTTGTGCACTCCTAAATTCAGACCAAAGGGCCAAGCTCAGTCACAGTCTACAGCAAGGACAGAGTTGCATCAGCTAACATCATCAGCAAGTAGTATACTGGTGGGATAGGATCTGTACAGCGAAAGTGTTGGTGCTAAGCTTCTGGTATCTGTAGCACGCAGGTTTCAGAGTTTTACTTTGGACTATTTCTAACTTGGTCACTAGACTAAACTCACATTACACTTCAGGGCACATGTTGTTTGACATCATCCAAGAGAAAAACAAGTCATATATTTTGAGTCTGCCTTGAATGTAAACCCAGGAATCAGGAGATTCAGTTCAAAAGAGCACATTCCTGACAACAAATGAGATGCTCTGTGTGCCTTTGGGCCCCACTCCCTTAGACAGGCCCAAAGCATCAGTGGAGCAGCGGAAGATTCATGCACAGCACAAGGCTAAGCAGTCAAAACTGTCTTCATTCTGAAAGGAAGGCCCTGAAGAGAAGGCAGTGCTGCCACAGGGACCCCTCCGTGGTGGCTCTACCCAGGCAGCAGGAGGTCTTAACCAGCTCTGGCCAGCTGCAAAGCCTGCGACAGGACCAGGCAACAAAGATGGGCTTTGTTAGTCACATAAGCAGTGATAAACCATGACACTGCTGATATTGCAGGTCAGGGTCACGGAAAGTCAAGGAGGAACCTCTGTAGGTGTAACTGTCCTTTTCACTGCTTCAGGATGCCTTGGTTCAAAACTATCCTAGTGGTGGCAATCTGAGTGAGTGGGATCAGATGCATTCATAGTAAATCTTCACTTACATCTTCTAAACATTTATTTTGGGTCTGTACCACCAATCTGATTTCTCCCTAAACACCACACACAGATATTTGGCATGGCTTTTGTTACAGTGAGAGTTTAAGGTGAGGGTGAACTGATTTGTGACCTCCTGGGAGAAGGATGAGAGCAGAGGAAAGAAGGATGTTGCACTCGTGTTTGTGCATTGATTTGCATGTTTTAATTCAATGACCAAGGTGGCTAGCACCTGGAATTGGAGCTCTTCTATACTCTTATTTGTGAAACTGAAGAAATTATTAAATAATCAGCACTGTTCGGGAAGAAGAATAAGAAAATAACAAATTACCATTAACAGGGACATAAGGAGCCATTCCATGTATTATCCAGTACTCACACTATTAATGAATACTTCATTTCAGTAGATGCAACAGGATAGAATCAAAGAAAGTTAAATATTATGGCCATTAGGCTATCAAGGTTGTTACAGAATCTAATGGAACTTTTTTTTTCCCCCCAAATATCCCTGTGTATGTGAGTGTCCACTGAAAGATGAACCCTGAAAAAAAATAAAACCACCACCAGCCTTAGCCTCTATTCACACTTCTAAATGCATTTATGTGTGAGAAACTAGAAGAACGACAAGACTTCTGGTAATTAACAGCTGCTGATTTACTGTACTGCAGTTAAGAAAATGCCTTATTCTGATTTCACTTATTCCAGTGATAATCAAAAGAAACCAGAATTGTACTAATGACTTTAAAGTATAGTAGAATTATACTACTGATTTTAAAGTATAGTAAAAGTATGGCCAGTGAGATTGAATCCAGCTTAGGCTTTAGACACAACTGAACTTTCTGACTTTATCATACAATACTGTTCTTTCCATTTAGCTGAACAATACTCTGTCCTAGGAAATTCAGAAACTATTCCACTATCAAAAAGAAGAGCTACCAGTGTCTGCTTTGATTATTTTCCTTTTTTTTCCCCCAAGGAGTGCTAAGTTCACTGACTTTAATGAAAACATTTCCAGACTTACATCAGCATTCGAGCAGAGAATCAGGCCACAAGTCATCCTCTGTTCTGTACTACTATGAAATGGATATCACATATAACTCATTTTAAAAGAATGTTTAACTTCTGTAGCATGAAATGTTCCTCATTATAATTTCCAGAAGATGGAGGTCAGTATAGCTGGAGTGAAAAGGACTTATTTTCAGTTAAATCTCTTCAAAGGGTGGTAGCTGTGCACTACCAATGGGACTCTAACAAAGGTTTTCCTCTTTGCTATTGTGTCACAATCCACTGCCTTAAGAAAAAGAAAACCTGCAATAAAAAGAAATCTGTCTAGTATAATATAAAAAGTGTGGAGACTTGCTGAAGACAGAAGATTGAGACCTGACCTGAAATACTATGGCAGACATGGCGATGATATAAACCACAACTGCTATGGGATTTTATATAATATCTGAAGCAAGGAGAAATCTTTCACAAAGCCATAAAAAAGCAATTGAGAAACAAGCTTAATTTTAACAGGTAGTGCTCAGGAAAGGGTACTATTGTTGGGGAAAGGGTGGACAGTTAAAAGACTACAGCCACCACAGCGGATGTTAAAGAAGGCAGCAAACACTGCCGAAGAGGCTGCTCAGGGATCGGCTTTTCTCTGCTGTGGTGCAGTCACAGAATGTGTTTTTATTACTGTGCAGTGCGGGACTATTATTGTGTGCGAAATCCCAGCTGCTTCCCAGAAAACGAGCCTATGCAGAGAGCTCTTCCTGGCTCTGCGGGATGAGGAAGATGCTGGTGGCAGTGCCTGCAGCTGGCTTCCTCAAGAAGAGCTATCAGTTTGCAGTGACATTACTGTAGTGCTTAGAAGCAACTCCGAAGACCTCTAGGGAGAAAACGCATAGAGAGAAAGGAATGATGAAGAAAAGGCACTTTATGAACCTCCTGATCCCCCTGGAACTAGGAAGAGATACAAACTGAGCTGCTACTTTGTCCCTGAAGTAGTGTAAGTCCAACAGTGCTGCTGCTGGCCCAAATTACTGTGTGCTGTGCATGTACCAGATTCTTTGGCTAATGATTTGCTCCTGTGGTTCTGTGTGAGTGGAACTAAACCTGCATTTTGTTCATGCAAACCAAAGAAGTATAGGAAAAAAATGGAGACAGTGACAGCAGAGGCAAGTCCAGGACATTTCTGACTCAAGGGATGAATAAATCCTCATTACAACCAAACTACATGGAAAAGAACACAATCTCTTGATAAATACTTATCTGTGTTGTGCTAGTCATCCCTTGTGCCAATGTGCTGATGTGTTCATGAAAAATGGGAAAGGAGAAGAAAGTGTGGATAAATGATTGAGCTAATATACTCTGTTTAATTCATGTATCTGGTTAATTTCTGCCTCCCTTTAGATATTATGTTATAATTGATTACAGTATTTTTTTTTTAATTTACTACTGTCATTATTATTATCTTAATTAAGACAATGATCTAAATATCATTTGCAAAAATGCCAGTTGTTAGCTTCAGTTAGTAGACACATTGGAAATTAAGATGAGGAAAACCACATTTTTAAAACCAGCAAAATTTACAACTTCATCAATTTAGAGAAATTCAGCAGTCAAACTTTATTTTTTCAGGTTTAGCAATCCTGTAGCAAACATTAAGAGTGCAGGATGTCAGTTTTCTCCACTCACACGTTTATTTACTTTCTTTTTCAGAATAATAATAATCAATCTTGCTGTAACAGCCTGCTCCGTTTTCCCCATCAGCCAGATCTGGTTTTCATTGCTAACACATAATGGTACATTTCAGCTACATATCTCACAGCTCTTTAAGGTTGTGGAAGCTGCAAATCAACTACACATTATAAAAACTGAGTTAGTTAGACAGCTATGAACAGCATCTAAGACACTGTGCAGCTACCTTCCTATCATGGTCGTTAATCAGTATTGAAGCGTTGTTAGCCATTATTAATTAGAGCTTATTGGCTGGTAATTTTTACAAGATAAGATTAATGAAACTAATATTTTGCTGTGTGACAACTTTACATCCATGTTTAATTTTTAATTTTACAAAGTACCGTATACATTCTTTTTATTATTATGTATCTATTCTGCTGTGTACATCGGAGCATTAAATATGTGCCAGATGTTGCATAGCAGTTTTCACCTCTGTTTAAAGGCAAATACAGTCCTGGATTAGCAGTGAGGCTTGATCTTGCTGAGACAGAGCACTGACAGAGCTGAGAAAAGTGGTGCCTGTCTACTGGGAAACATCCTCTATAGTTCTTACAGGCCAGGGAGGGCAGTGAGCAGGGAAAAAAAAGACTGGAATCAGCCTGTCTGTCAGACCAGGAGCTAAACTGATGATCTCTGACAGCAAAACTGATTCACTATGCAAGATTCAAAAGAAAATGCTGTTCACAGTGGACACCTTGGAAGACTTCTAACACACAGAGTGCTGAGCTTTGAACTTTGTCAGATAGAGATAGGTGGGAGAGAATGGAGATGCTACAGTTGGAAAAAGAAAGGAAATCTATTCCCATTCTTGTAGAAATTAGAAGCATTTTTTTCCTAATAGATTCCTGTGTAGGTCCATGTGCATGCGCTTATGCACATATTTGTGTGCACGCATATAGAAACAAACACTGCAAAGGCTACTGAATATGAATCTGAGAAAGAAATTAGGAATAGCAGTATGCTCTTTCAGAAAGAAGTAAACATAAAGGTCCTAGGCAAATGCAAGTATAGTTAGCTTGTGTTTTCCAGTTGCTTTGCTGAGCTTTGCATGAAGGTCATTATAGAGACACAGTTAAACTTAATACCTAGTAAAAATCTGCCCAAGAGGATTATCTGAAATTAGGAATAAGTAGAAGAATATTTAGTAGCAGAGAGTGAGGAACCAAAATACTAGAGAATCATGTTGTCTGGCTTAGCAAAGGATTTTTTTAGATGTGGTCACTTAGAGTAGCACAGAGTTTTATCCTGTGGTCTTCACGTTGGTATTCCTTCTATCTTCTTCTGATGCAAACACATTATGAATTTGCAAGAATCAGTACAAGATGATACATAGTTCACCCCCTCAAAAGGTATTATTATCTCCAAAGCTGCCTATAGAGAGTAGCAAAGAGTGTGCAAAAAGAGTACTGAAAAACAAATGAGTTCATCTGTGTAGATCTGTGCCTTATTTTTTACCATGAGCCAGTCACTCACCCTCAAGGCAAAGAAAGTCAAAAGCTTCTTGGGCTGCATTGCGAGCAGGTGGAGGGACGTGATCCCTCCCTTCTGCTCAGCTCTCATGTGAGGCACACCTGGAGTGCTGTGTCCAGTGCTGGGCTACCCAGTACAAGGGAGATATGGGCATGCTGGAGTGAGTCCGGAGGAGGTCCACGAAGGTTACTGAGGGCTTGAATCATCTGTTGTATGAGAAGCTGAGAGAGCTGGAACTGTTCAGCCTGGAGAAGAAAAGGCTCAAGCAGACCTTGGTGAAATGTATAAATAGTCCATGAAAAAAAATGTAGGGAAGAGGGTTATCTGTCTCTTCCTGGAGGTGAAAAACAATTGGTACCTTATGTGCTCTGCCGTGTTTAATATGTGCTAACAATGAGAATTTTGGCAGAAGAAGACAAGGGACACCATGTCTGTTAACTTCCAACTTCAGTGTTTCATACTTTTGAAAACTTCCTTACATAATTTTAAATGTCCTTTTGATATAGGTTAGCAACAAAAATAAAAAACAATGAAAAGCTAAAAGAAAAGGGCTAAAGTATTTACAGTTAACAAAACAATCCATCATAATCTAAATGATTTTTTCATTACACTTTTCAGCTTCATCATGAAATCTGCTCAGAACATTGAGTTCATTGTGTATTAGAACACATTCCTGAACACTGAAAAAAACTATAAGTAAAAGCTGTGACATGAGCTATAGCTGAGCAAATGACAGTCTGCTTCCCAGTAGTAAGTGTTACTAGTGTCTGAACAAGTAAAAAGAACAAATACAATGGTTGAACAAATAACATGTTTTCACTGAAATCTTCAAAATTATTTTTGGTGTTATTCTGCAAATCTGACCACAATTTCATATTTTTATTATACTTCACTCTTGCTTGCATGTTAGCAAACAAAGAAATAACAAAAGTAATTTCTGATATATATTTACTGAAGGTAAACTGTTCCAAACTAAATCCAACTAAAATTTAGAAGAGAGTGATGTGACATTTCCCTAAATGTGTTTTGCTATATATTTTTAGTTTTCTTTCCAATGGAAATCATATTTGTGTTACTGAGCTGTCTGTGGGTTTGTCTATTGATTTTCCAGCAAAATATATTTTAACACATTCAGCAATTTCAGCCGTATTTGAAAGGAAGATGATGCCTCTAAGACATTGTCCAAGACATCTAGGACTTCTACAGACATTAAGTCTGTACAATCTTTATTAATACTGGCTGCTGGATGGAGAAAAGTGACCCATATGTTTTGCCACCGAAGGGCTAAGAAGCACCCATACATTAGCTCTCCTCTGTGACAGCTACTAGTCAGCACATGGATACTGTCAACTTGCACATATTTCTTGATTAGCCATAGTAAGTACTATTTCTTGCTTGCTCAGTACATTTTTAGGAAGATTTTTATGGTACTGATGATAGCAATGGTCTATGAGAGAAGTAAAGCCCACAAAACCCTTGAGTGTATCAGTCCTCTTCTTACTGTTTTAGTAATCCTAAACTCTGATTCATTCTGCTATATGTAGCTTCCAGATTGCTTCAGATTGTACTGATACAAATTAAGCAGTGAAGAAATACTAATGAAAATAAAGCAAGAATAAAAATAAAAAACCCAAAAATTTTGTTAAATTGGGAAGCCTGACTTGAGGGTTCTTAAGTTCAGCCTAAATAGGTATCTGATATTAACTTTTTTTGGGCTTTCTCAGTAATAAATAAAAACACATTCCTTTTGTAGGTATATTTATTTTGAAATACGAGTTCTGTGTTTCAAATAGAAATTCAGTAAATATATAATAAGATAAAAGTAATGATTTTCTAATTTTGGTAGATACACCCTTAGGTGGATACAATATTAGGTGGATCCTTAGGTTGACTTGGTTTCTGATTTTTGGTGAATAAGCCAGAAATGCAAATGGAGACACTATTTCAGAATGCAGGAAGAAAGATAAAATGAAAAGAAGGAGTAAGAAAAGGAGAAAAACTCCTAGTGAAAAGTGGGAGAAACACATGGGGCTGATTCTTGTTGTGCCATATGCAGTAAATGACTACTTTGGCCTGGACTGTTCAGATACTGTACTGCTTGCTGACAGTATTAGTGGATTAGTTGGTAGGACATGGAAATCACAACATTACAATGTGTTTCAAATATTAATTTCATCTTAAGTAGAAAGTTCTTTGTGTTAAATTCAGGGGAGCACTTTAGAAACACAATTTTGCAAGAAGGAAGCAGGGAATCTTCCAACTGTCTCACTGACTTTCAACCTTCGATTCAAACAGAATATTTCTGTGCTTTTAAAAGACCACCTGCAGAAAGTGTCATGAAAAAAGAGATGTTGATAAACAAGGACATAACAGTCCTTGACAGAAAAAATATGAATCACTAGAAATGCATTCTGCTATATAAGCTACATCTGTCCTACAGAACTGTGGAGATATCATTTTCTCTTTCTGTGTTTTTGTTTTAGCTCCTTTTTTTTCTCTTTTGTCCTGTTAAGCTGGAAAGGTAATGGAAAAAACAGGTAATTTCATGAATGTAGGAAAATGGGCCATTTTCTCTGTTTCTAGTCACACAATATAAAGGAAGGACTATCATAGTTTAATTTTTAAATTGAAAACTTGTGTGTTTTTTTTTTTTTTTTTTTTTTTTTTTTTTTTTTTTTGTGTCTGTGTATGAACAGATGAAACAAAGACCTAGGTAAGTAAACCAGGGAGACACCTCATCAGATTTAGTGAGATCACTTATGAGGTTCTGGAAAACATTCTGTGAACCATAAAGTGTCTTCCATAACTGTTATAGAGTAGATGTGCTTTCTCCAAAATGGTAACAATGTCCTAGAAGTTCTGAGGAAGGTTGACTTGAAGTAGACCTTCATGAAATCACAGAATCATAGAATGGTTTGGGTTGCAAAGGACTTTACAGATCATCCAGTTCCCACTCCCCCGACATGGGCAAGGATACCTTCCATCTTCAATCTACTGCTTTTGCTGATCCCGCGCAGCACTGAAACACAGTTTTGGAGTTATTTCTGGGAGTGAGCAGCAGCAGTCATGTCAAGCATAGCATCCTCTTGTGTCAAGGACTGTGGAGCTGGTTAAAGGACCAATGCTGCCAAGGCTGCCCTCAGGGGCTGCTGCGAGGGAGGGAGCAGCCCATGGCCAAAGCCACACCACTCCCAGCCAAACACGAGGTCTACACTGGTAAATTAAAATGGGTCAGAAACCGCTTGTCCTCCCCAAAGGCAGATCATATGCACCACTTAAAGTGGGCAAGTAAAGAAAACATTTATGATAAAGGTCTTGATGTTTATGGTCTGTCTTTCAGAGCCTGGGGTGATACGGTCTGCCAGAGGAGTATTATGGAGCAGTTTCACTCACAGGTAACGAAGTTTTCCTGTTTACATGTGTTTTAAAATATTAAGGAGGTAGGGTGTTCTTTCACCACCTTGAGAATAAAGTCTAAAAAAGGGCTAAAATTTTCTTTGTTTGCTGAAGTTTCAGCAGATTCTCGAGAGTAGGTGTTGATCTACTGACTCAGATAGGCTGAAGGCACTTTCTGTCTCACTGAGGAATCGAAGCAACAACTCTGTGACCCTGCAGAAATGGATGTCTTGCTCCAGTGTTGTGTTTAAATGGGGCTTTTAACTGATCCACGTTAATCAGAAAATTTTCAGTCGTCCCCAAATATCTTCAGTTGCTACTGGAGACTGTATAGACTTGTGTGGGTGAGCATGACCAAAGGAGAGGAGCATAGCTTTATTAAGAAAACCATCACAGTCTTGTAAGTCTTGGCATAGCTTTGAGAGTTAGGATCTGAAACAATTTCTGAGGCTAAGACAGTCAGGGACATCCAAGCAAATACGATGTAAACACTTGTGTGCAGGCTGAATGCATCTCATGAATTTAAAGCTGGCCCTACTCTCCCTTTTTGGAATAGAAATATGAAAATATAATTCTGCCGTTCTATAGTTCACCCTTAAAAAGAGTACAAGTTTGGCCCTTGACCCAAACATCAACCTCACCACAGAAACATAAAATCTTGAAAGGAAGATCTTATGATGAAAACTGCACATTCTGGGTTGTGCATAGGGGGAGTCTGGATTTCAGATATGTCACTGGGTTCCAGGAGAGAAATTTTCCCTGAAGACAAACTTCATGTACAGAGTGTAGAAACAGCTTCACACACAAAAACACATGGAGAGGAGAAAATAAATGAGAAAAACTAAGGAAAATACAGGAGGCAAAATAGAAAATGGTAAGATTAAAGTTGCCTAAGAAGTGAGGAGACAGCAAGGTGCTGATTTTCTCAGCGTGGCAGCTGGGAGAAGACTGAGCAGAAAACACCAGGTCAGAGAAGCGAGCACCAGGTACGGGCAGGGGAGCAGCACATACGCTCACTTTTTGAACTCAGACAGAAAAATGTCTCCAGTCTTCACTGTTTGAGGTCCATAGTCATGAGAAAAGTGAATGTGTATATATACATATATATGGGCAGACACTTGAGAAGAAACCCACAAGCCCACAAGCCAATTTCTCTCCCTTCATTAGCATACATTTAAGGGCAAGGCGCTTTGAGTTACGGTGTCATTACTGAGATTTAATTACTTTTTCTAAATGTTCCGCAGAACATTTACTTGTACATTGCAAAGTATTACAGTATAGTCACAACTTAGGCTCTCAATTACAGGAGAACGAGGCAGGAAAGAAGCTGAGTTAATTAGAGTTACTGAAGCTTAATCAATTCCTCTGTGTATGCAAGGAAGAGCAAGCCAACTTTTAGTCCATTTGTGAATCTACTTTACCTGTCTGCTATAAGTTATAAAAACCTTCATGCACAGGGAAAAAGTTGACTACTTGTATTTTAAAATGGCTGTGATTTTGCATTCTCTACATCAGGGTAGACTCTTCTCGCTTCAGTTCCATTTTTGGCAGACCAAATGTTTTTGTGTCCAAGACTGTTTCTGGCTGCCCATGCTTGAGAAGCACTTGATCTCTGAAGGCAAAGTGCTTTCATTTTGGGACCCCAAACCAGTGCTCCAGGTCTGCTTGCAGGTCAGCCTGTCTAGGAAGACCAGGACCTTCACAACGAGTACCTGCATAAAGTACCTATTTTAGGCATGCAAAATCCAGACCTACATGAAATCAGAGGAAGTCAAAACCTAATCACACTAAAATCAATATCCAATTCAGCTTGTCATGATCTGAACAAGGAGCGCAGGTTATGCTCCTAAAAAGGAACTGACTATCTATGTGGCAATCTGGAAACAAAATGAGTAGCAGCTCCTGGAGACAAATAAAATGTACACGTGAGACCAATGAGATCCAAACATATACCAGATGACTTCATTTTGCTTTGAAACTCAGTAGATACTCAGTCAATACACCTACGCAGCTGGGTGCACTTCAAGACTTATGGTCAGTCAGTCATACTTTTTCTAAGTCATATTTGCATGCCACGTAGAAGAAATGAGGTACTGATACACAGGCACAGACATAGAGCTGAGAAAGGAATTATTGTTCTGATTGTATTTTAAAAGACCCTCAAACAGGTGTTCTGTTTACTACAGCACAGGCTGAACTGGGAGGGGATTTCATTATAAGCTATAGAAAGCATATGATAAAATATAATGGCATTCAGAAAAAAAAAAAAAAGTCCAAACGAATATCTCTAGCAATATGGTATCATCTGTTCTTCTCCTGGCAACTGTCAGAGAAAAATCTTTGTTAAATCAGCCATACTATTAATTCTCAGCTTCCCCTTCATCATCTGCCAGGGAAAGCAAAATTGACGTATATATTACTATGAGTACTATTTTATCCATTTCTGGATCACAAACGATATTTCATATTTCTGTGACAAGAGCGGCAGATGCATGGCAAAGGTATTTGCAACAAAATCTCCAAGATCCTCAAACGGCGCTGGCAGAGGAGCAGCGTGGTGGCGGCAGAGCTGCCACCAGCAGATGGCATTCGGTCCCTGCAGTTCCTGCACTGCCACCACCGCCACCAGCAGGTACTCACCGCTGCACTTGCACCACAGCAGTGTAATATGTGGGATCATGTGAGACGATAGTTAACCCTAAATTATTTTCCCATCACTTGACAAAATGCTCCTTTCAAAGATTTTTTTTTTAATTTTTTCAGTTGTTTTAGAAAGGGTTTATACATAAGCACTATACAGAGACAGATTTGCCCCATCAGAGCAGGAGGATTTTATATTCTCTTTACACACGGGTATAGGTGCTACCCAGAGCCCGCCAGTCTGTCTGGCCCAGTATTTTTTTTTTTTTTTAATCTAATAGCAGCTTTCTATGAATAACTGACGAAGAACCTGACCTTCCTCCTAGTTCAATAGAACTTTTATTCTACTATTCTTCATGTTCATAAATACTCTCCTAAGGTAATAAAACTCTCAGTTTAAATATGTGTAATAATAATTTTAAAGCATTTTAAAGGTAGAAATACATGACCTATGCTATCTAGTGACTATAAAGTAATACTGAATTCAAATAAGGTTTTTTTTTTTCTCAAACAAAACTGAACTTTGCTCCCCCAAGGTATGAACTGAAGGCATCTTGGCAATTCAGAAACATCATGCTGTTCTTCCAGCCCTGAGGCCCTGATGCAAGATCTCTCAGGTATGGAGGTCCTGGGATGTGGGGCCAAATGTGCAGATGCCCTGACTGCTGGCACCCTTCGCCCACAGACCTGCTCAGTGAGAAAGTGGGGGGGGGGGGGCAGGCAAGTGGATGTCCAGGCAAATATATGCCCATGAAGAAAACAAGAAAAAAAGAACAAGCTATCTCATTTCCATTGAGAATATAAACAAAACACAATGCATAATAATATCTCATCTGGACTTAGGTGCTGATAGTGACTTTAAAAGCAGGTATTACCTGTTCTAAGAGATTCTGAAGCCTTTCTATTTCACAGTCTATTACAAATTTCTTTTCTTGCCTTCGGTCCAGATCTTCTAAAAGCCTCCTGTAGCTGGCATCGTTAAAATTCTCCACACAGATGGCACTGACTTGCCAGCTATTTTGTCCTGCTTTTTCCATAATAGCTTGAAGTATCGAATAACCTAGAAGAAAAGGATACAATACACTAGTAACACAACCATTGCATTTTTTGAATAGGAATTGCCCTTAATCAATATTATGTCTCTTAATATTTGCTCCTGCAGTGAAGGGAATAAGAGGTTGTATCCCTACCTACGCTGCTAGCCATGACACAGCATGCAACTAGCAAAAATTACAATTACTGTGATCAGAATGCTTGGAACAATCCTCAGCATTATGAATAATCTTCATATGATTTATTAATAGGAACTTTTCCAGTCAAGCATTCAGCTTCTCAGTTTGGTTTTGTACAGGTTTCTGTATCTGCGCATTTCATGACACAGCACAGAAAAACATCTAAGACTACTCATTCACCAAGGGTATTTGTATACTACAAAAGCAATATGTTAGACATTCAAATGCTTTGCCTTTTTTTTTGTTGTTGGGGTTTTATTTGGTAGCATTTAATCCAAGCAGTTTTTAATGCTTCTTAGTAAGAATTCTTTTTTTTTTTTTTTCATTTATTTATACATATATAGTGCCAGTATAGACGTGTGAATGTAAATTGTGTTATCTATTTCAGAGACTCTGTGTAGCTTTAATCAAGGTATACAGTGATCAGAAGTCAATGAATGAAGGGCATCGTAGAAGCTGTAATTATTACTACTGGCAGGATTGCTGCTTTTTATCATTATCAGTATTTGATGCCCCATTTGTCATCCTTGTGCCCATTGACAGAAGAGAAAGGCAGCACCCTCTCAGAGGTCTCCACCTGAACATGCAGAGCAAGCTCCCTGCCCACGGTCTCAGTGTGCACTGGCCCACCAGCCCTTCGCCTCTTCCCTCTCCTAATTGTTTCTCAGTGGGGATGTGCAGTACAGAGGCAGGAGAAGAGCTCATGACATATCCTAGGACAGCTTACAAGTCTATTTTTGACTTGCCCAACCAGCTCCTGAAGAAGGAAGCATGTATTATTCCATCTTTTACCAGGAGTAAATGGTGAATATGTTTAAAGCGATGAAGACCACACACCTCAGATCCAGAGTTGATGTTTGAAAACCACAAAGGACAGATACATTTGTCAATAACATACTGATACAAACCATACAATTCAGAGATGGTCTCTGTCAAGAATCACAACAAAAAAATATTGTATCTTTTTGCTTGCTCTTTGGGTGAATTTTCCCCACCACATTTAAACAAAAACGTTTCATCTCTTGAAAACTACTCTTAGTGACATGTCTGCAGAGCAGTGGCTCCTTTCTCTTTCCAACAAGAGGATTCCATGCCTGAGTGCAGTGACCCCCAGCTGTCACTTTAATACACTTGATGATGCCACTGTGTGACAGATTCCCTGTAAAAAGCACTATCAGACACTCCCACAGATTGCAAGAGGAATCATTCCTTACAATGTAAACAGACAACAGTTTTATCAGAATATGACTTTAGAACATGTGAAACTAATTCTCTTACAAATTTGTAGCTATTTTTCTACTGACTCCTGTGACATTTGCAGTCCTTGAAGTATTAACTTAAAATCTGCACCTTCTTATCATTTTGACATTATGCAGCCACACGCCAGAATGAACATTTATTATTTTTTTCTCCAATCCAGATGACATATTTAGGATAAAAATATAAACAATTATGAATACATAAAATGCATAACATATTTTATCCTATAAATGAGACATTTATTTTATGAAATAGTATTTTATCTTCGGAAATGAATTCAAATACTTGATGTATTGAGTATTAAAACATTTGTGTACTCAGCATATATTTTTAAAGCAATGACTGTTATTTTTTTCAAAGAACCATACAGCTTTCCTGTTAATTGCTGTATAATTATTCTGCTTTTCCTGTTGCTATATTCAATCTCCTTTTCGCCTGTAATTATCGCTGCAAATCATGATGAGCTTCTTTCCCAAACATTGTATTCCTTGCTTCATTTCCTATTCATTTCCATATATAGACATACATTAAAACTGCTCCAGTGTTACAGGGGTTCCTGCTTCATTGACACTGTAACTTTGACTTGATCTTTGCTACAAAGGCAGTCAACATTTACTTAATTCAGCTTCCTGACACAAATTAACATTTTCTTTGATTCAGAATGAATGGTCTATGAAACAGCAATTGACATCTTCTCATTTCTTTTTTATTTTGTTTGGACAATTTTACTCAGATGTGTTTTGATCAAACTGTGGATCTCTCCCAACATAAAACATGACGAATATCAGACAAACACATGGAAAAGCTTTTCTTCTACCTTCGATCAATGTTTAACTTGCCACATTTCATTAGCAACTGTCTTCAGTTAAGCATTTGAAGCTTTTGTAGCTTCTTGTCAGTAGCTGACACTCAGATGAGGGTTTTCATGTTATCATGTCTTTCACATACAGCATAATACAGGTAAGTGGTAGTAACTGGACATAGTGCAACATTTCTGCCAGACCAGTTCAGAGTCCCTGTGCTAGTAATCAGTGGCACAATCACCCATTCAGCGTGCAGGAACAATTTTTAACATAACAGACTGATGAGGGTGGAGTTTACTCAGAATGAGTAAAGGCATTCACAGGCTCAGTTGGCATAAAAAATTAGACATGTTGAGGAGAATGCTTACTTGTCCAAAATAATGGGATGCAGCTGACAGGGAAAAAAAAATAGTTTTCTGTAGTGTTGCAAATATTTTATAAGGCAAAAAAACTGAAACTAACCTGGGGTAATTCTCAGAAATGAAGTGCAGCTTCTCTATCTGGACAAAGTTCTTAAACTATAGAAGATGTCCGCCCAAGTTAAAACAGCAGACATGAATCTTACAGCTGTCATCTAAAAAGTATTTTCTGGTTATCTGCTGTTTATCCTCAGTTATGCTACAGACAGATCAATGATTCATTTTCTGGAATATGTTCTATCCCATGTATTGTGGAATATTATTTATTGCGTAAAAGAAAACTAAAAAAAAAACAAACCCCAAGCTAAGTCATATCAGCTGAGCTACACAATCAATGTTTTTCAGAACAACATTATTTAAAAAAATATTTAGGACTATGCCAAAAAATACAAGCAATGCGAATTCTCACAAATATATATAATAACCCTTCCTCACCAACTAATTCAACCTTGAATTTCAGACAACTCATTTATCAGAAAATACAAAGTATTGTGCCCAAACATAATCATCTGAAGCCTGGAAGTCCATATTAACAAGCTCGTGGCCCTTCCTGGAGGTTTTTTGTGGGCTTTTTTTTTTTTTTTTAATTAGCAAATTTTTTTTATGAACAACATAAAACTGCCTGGAAACAAAGATGAAGTCCTTCGCAAATGTATGGATGCTGTATGCAAGAATGGCTTCTTTCTCCTTTTTTTTGGAACTGATTCTGGGGAATTTTCCTGAAATGACCTGTGAGAAGTCTGCCAACTGCTTTTTGTAGGTCATTGCTCAAATGTAGGTACTGTTGACAACTGCTTAAGAACCAGTAATACCAATTACACCTCAATATAGTGGAACCAAAGGAAAGACAGGGTGAGTCTGCAAAGATTTTATTTTCTTGATCCATTCTCTACTTGCTTTTCTGTTCTCTGGTCAGATGCAATTGTGATGATCTAACATGCTGCTGTTTTTTTTTTCTAGGAAGATACCAAGAGTCATCAGGTTGGGGAAGAAAAATTCCAAACATAAATTTGAAGATTTACTATATTTGTTTCCTGTAAAATCAGAACTGGAGATGCCTACTGCAGAAAAACTACGTATTGGTGTTGATATGACAGCTAAGTACCTTCCAAAGAATATCTCAGATTCTTATAACCCTACTTCCCTCATTCCACACTCCATAAGCATTTTTCCATTGCAAAATTCACCAGCCACACAAAAACAATGCTAGATGTCCACCTGGTCTTATATATGCTTAGAAGGATTAGTACTCAGAGAGACTTAGATATCTTTTGGAGGCTGAAGTGTGTAAAACACTTGAGCAATTTTTGTATTTAAGAACACACTGTAAGTGCAGGAGTTTGGGAGACTATAGAGACTATAGTAATTGGAGACTATACACAACCACCCTCCACCCAAGCAGCTAAAATAATGAGTAATCTTTCTGATTTTAAAAGTTCAGTGGTCTTTCAGATTTGTTTTTTTTTTCATTTGTCATTTGCTGTACAAGTTAGGCTTTCCTCTCTCCAATTTTGTTTCAGCAGTCAATGATTTAATTTCATTTATTTCCATTTAAATGAAAAGTAAAATCTGATATCTAAATCTCTTCAGTGTGTTCAGAATAAACTAAAGAGATAGAGGAGCATTTTCTTGACTTATTTTTCTGCTGGAATACACATGGTTGGCTTTTTTTCTTTTCTTTCTTTCTCTCTCTCTCTTTTTTTTTTTTTTTTTTTCTTTTTTAAATTTTTCTCCTTGCTTGCTTTACCCAGAAATATTCCAGCAATCAATTATAGTCTTATAATGAAATTTCTATAACGTTCATCTTCCAGCAGCCTTTTCATTCTGGTAAACTGTTTCCACCATGCCCTAAGCATATACAATCATTCTTGATGGTCTTGCTAGGAATCAGATAGCAAAATGGCTACGTGCTCCAAATGGTTGCACCCCCATTAATAATTCTTATTTTGGAACTAATTTATTAGTACCTAATATTTTGGAACAAATTTATTAGTGCAGTAATTTATTATTAATTTTCTATGATGAAATGGATGAAATATTTACATATTATTGCTGTATTTTATTCCAGCTAGCAGATGGACAATATTGTATGACAAAAGTTAAAATGTCAATATACTTGGAAACAGCATATGCAATATATTTGTTATGGCCCCAGGAATAGAAAATGTCTCTGATGAACATGGGTCTTTTCCAAAGATGGGCATCATAGACTGCATGTTACTAAAATTCAAATTCATTCTCTTCTCTGTCTGGTCCAATTAACTTTCAAATAGGAATTGATCCCATTCTCAAGATTAGCTATGATCCCAGCAGCCACAGACACTGAAATACTGGAGCTATTTTATGAAAGCTACTTCTATCTATTGGAATTTGTATTAGGATCAGTAGAAGAAATAAATTTGTTATAAATACAACACACAGCAGAAGTGAAGAGTAAATTATCAAATCCCTTGGTATGGGTAAACCAATACATTTGACATTCAGAACTCCATTCATGTCATATAACTACATCTGTCTATAAAGTAGTTGTCTAAGTTAATCATCCAGACCTTCAAAGAAGAGATATATAACCCATAAAAAAGTGAAAAAGTGTCTTTTGAGGTGCTTTTTTCTTCCTCCACTGAATACTGAAGAAGTCTAGACATAAGGCTTAGTGAGAATACCTAGTATTTATCTAGCCAAATCTTTGCGAGATGAATCCAGACACTACAGTGATTAAAAACATACAAAAATTATACAGTATGAGTGATGCATGGTTGTAAGTTCAACCAATAACTACAAACACTCAAATTCAAGCACAATTTAGTTTTCCACATTATGTTTAACACTTTCTTCTTTTAAATCCTTGGTCAGTATACAGCTTCCAGAACCTGACCAAAATCAATAAGATTTATAAGGCCTATTATATAACCTTAACAATAATTTATTTGCATGCCCTATATTTCTCTGCATTTGGTGTCAGAGACAGAGCATTCAACAGAAAGTACATACAAATTGGTCAATTTACACCAATTTCATCAGCATAAAACTTGAACTGTAGGTGTATTCTGAGTCCTCCTTGTGTCTAATTCAAAGACATGACACATAGATTAGAAAATAAGACAGGGAGCTCAAGAAATAATCCCATCTATTTCTCTCTATCCCTCTGTCCCCCAAGACAGATAAATTATATTTAAATCATTCTAGACAGACATCTTTCTTTGTCATTAAAAATCTCTAAAGATGATTCTGTAGTATCCTAGGTAATATATTCATTACTTAATTATCCTTATCATTAAGAGTTGTTTCCTAAAGTCTAACCTAAGTGTCCCTTGGCACAATTTAAAGCCACTTACTCTTGCCCTGACTCTAGCAGACCTAGAGAACAGTTTGTTCTCTTCTTTAAAGTAATCCTTTACATACTGAAGATTGCTGTTCCATTTCTTTCTGTCTGCACTTTTCTTGCTGAAACATGATTGTTTCAGGTTTTCTTTGTGGAACATGTTTTAGTCAAGATTCTGACAATTTACCTTTCTTTCCTCTGGATATGTTGCAATTGATTCAAGTCTTTCCTGAAGTGTACCGGTGAAAATGTGATGTATTTAAAAAATATATTCCAAAGTAGAGACAACCCTTTCAGTTTTTTATTTTCCTTAAGTTTAACAAACGTATTCTCTATTTATTCATCCAAGTAATTAACAAAGATACTGGGAAACCTGCAACCAGGATGGATCACTACTTAATACCTCCTTATTTGCCAGTGAACCTCGTATACTTCTTTCTGACTTCAAGTATGTGCCCAGTGTTTTACGAATTTTCTAGAAATTTCATCAAGACAACATTTCTTTAGCTCATTTGCCAAGATTTCATGAAAACAGTGTAAAAAATCCTACTAGAAAGTGACACCTATTCTTTTTTCCAATGTCTCAAAAAAACATTCCCTTGCAGTAGAAAGAAAATTACTTTGTCTCACATTACTTGTTCCTGAATAATCCATGTTTTGGTATACTTAGCTTTCCAAATTCTATGTACTTGAGATCTACTCGAGAGAGTCCAGCGAAGGGCTACGAGGATGACTGGGGGACTGGAACACCTGCTGTATGAGGAGAGGCTGAGAGACCTGGGGCTTTTTAGTCTGGAGAAGAGAAGACTAAGGGAGGATCTAATTAATGTGTATAAATATATGAGGGCTGGATGTCAGGAAGGAAAGGGCAACCTCTTCCCACTTATGCCCTGTGATAGGACATGGGGTAACAGTCACAAGCTGGAGCACAAGAATTTCCACCTCAACATGAGCAAGAACTTCTTTACTGTAAGGGTTCCAGAGCACTGGAACAGGCTCCCCAGGGAGGTTGTGGAGTCTCCTATCTCAGAGACTTTTAAGACCCGTCTGGATGCATTGCTGTGTGACCTGCCCTGGACTAGATGGTCCTGCTCTGGCACTCTGACACTGGGTTGGACTCGATGATCTCTGGAGGTCCCTTCCAACCTCTAACATTCTGTGATTCTGTGATATCTGTTATGATGTAGGTTGCGAATTGTCACCTATATTATCAATAATCAGGATGATTTTCATAGACTCATAGAATAGTTAGGGTTGGAAGTGACCAACTGAAATGCTGGGGTTTAAGCCCCAAATGAAGGTTGACATATGGGTGATTCCCACAGCCCTTCATACAGAGGTGGTGAGTTTGCCTTATAGCTTCCCCCCAGGGTGCAGCCGGTCCTGCAGGGAGAGCCATAAGGGAAATGAGCCCCAGGGGTCCCACACTGAGTGAACAAAGGTCAGGTGTCTGCTTGGGGATAAAAGCTGGGACCACTTGCAGGGAGTCAGGACCATCTGTGCACTTCACAGAGCTTCCTGGTTGAGGAAAGACCTCTTGACTCTCCCTGGAGCTGGGCCCCAGTCAGCTTGGACTTTTGCAAACATGGTCTAAGAGTGTGAAAGCTGCCATGTGGCCACCTTTATCTTACCTGTTTAACTTTCTGATCTGGCTGTTTCCTATTCCATCTATGGGAAACCTTGGTAATTTGTTTGTTCTGCTATTGTTGGTCGGGTGATGTCTTTCTTGGGATTGCTGGGGGTAATGTCAGTTGTATGTGAACTACTTGATTTGTTTGTACCCCCAACGATCATTCATTGCATGTCCTTTTTGTATTCAATACATTCCACTTATTGGTTCATCTTCCTGCTGGCTGTGTCATTCCTGTTAGGCCTAGTCATTGGCAAAACACCAACCATCTTGTCCAACTTCCCTGCAATAAGCAAGGACATCTTCAACTATATCAGGTTGCTCAGAGCCCTGTCCAAGAAGACCTTGAATGTTTTCAGGGATGGGGCATCTACCACCTCTCTGGGCAACCTGTGCATGCCTGTATTTCACCATCTTCATTGTAAAAATTATCTCCCTTGTATCCAGTCTACATTACGATTTTTCAGTTTAAAATCATTATTATCCCTTGTCCTACTGCAACAGTCCTCACTAAAAAGTCTGTCCCAAATTTTATTAGAGAGGTTCTGAAACAAAACTGAGCAAATAACATGTCCAGTGTAGCCATCTCCTCTATCACTATTTTCTTCAAATATTTCAAAATACTTAATGATAAAGGAAATAATTATTATCTGAGTTTATGCTTCTGGCCTCCCTGAGACCTTTGACCTTGAATGACCTCTCAGTGTTGTGAGACACCTCCAAAACAGGCTCTAGCAGTGGTTTATGGTCAAGACTTTCTGTCCTTCTCTCCCTCAATCCTGTAGAGAACATTATCTATACAACGTCTTCTGCAGTATTGATAATCTTTCTTTCCTGAGGAGGACATAAAGCTACAAGAATATTGCAACCCTGAACTTTTTTAAAAAACAAAGTCTTAAGTGGAACAGTGTATAGGTTATATGTTTTCAGTGAGCACACAGGAAGAAGTTTGTCTTACTCCACAATGACAATTCATGATCAAATGGCTATGTCAGGTCCCATTTATGCTACACCCACTCTGCAACAAGATTTTTCCCCGTCTTTGCATTTCAGAGTCTGCAACCTCTGTAGGAAATGCACTGTAAAATGTCTTACCAGAATGCCAAATAATAAAAATGAGTGGAAACTTGAGAGTGACTAAGAAAAACCCTGCTTTTACAGCCAGTCTGATAGTCATGCTTGTGCTTTCAGAGTTCTCAGATACCATTACCCTTCCTACTTCACTAAATGCCTTTAAACTAATGTCAAAGTCCAGTAACCTTTCTTACAACAAGCATGCATGGAGATGAATACATCCAAGCATACTTACAGGTGTTCAGCCATAGCCAGGAAAGCAGGGCGCCATCACATGTAATGGTTACCTGGGAAGACAACTGCCATCACTCCGTATGCCTCCCTCTTCCCTCTTCTTCCCCAGTTTGTATTACTGAACACAACACTGTATCGTATGGAATATCCTTTTGGTCAGTTGGGGTCAGCTGTCTCAGCTGTGTCCCCTCCAAACAGATTGTGCATCACCAGCCTGGTTCTGGAGCATGTCCAGAGAAGGGCAATGAAGCTGGTGAAGGGCCTAGTGCATGAGTCTTATAAGGAGCATCTGAGGGAACTGGAGTTGTTTATCCTGGAGAAAAGAGGGGAGGGGGTTGAGGGGAGACCATATTGCTCTCTATAACTACCTGAAAGGAGGCAAGGTGGGAGTCAGTCTTTCCTCCCAAGTAACAAGTGCAGGACAAGAGGGAATGGCCTCAATTTGCTCCAGGGGAACTTGATACTGGATATAATAATAATAGGAAAAATTTCTTCACCGAAAGGGTTATTAAGCAGGGGAATCGACTGCCCAGGGAAGTGGTTGTCATCATCCCTGGAAGTATTTACACGTCCTGTAGATGTGGCGCTCAGTAAAACGGTTTAGTGGTGGGCTTGGCAGTGTTAGGTTAACGGTTGGACTCAACGATCTTAAATGTCTTTTACCATCTAAACAATTCTATGATTCTGTAAGTCTAGGACATTGAAGAATTTTGCATGTCTCAGGCACTTCATCTGAGGGACTGCAAGTATCACTTTCAACTAAGCCATGAAAACAGCTTAGAATCTGAGTTTCATAAAAAGAACAAATTCCTACAAGAAAAATGTGAGAAAACTTTTTAATGATTTCTAAATGCTCCAAGACATTAATAGCATACAGATATATCTACATATAAAAAAAATATATATTTTACCTCATATTAATCTGTTCAAAATAGCATGTAAAGCAGTGACAGAACTTTTAAAGGAGACAAATGAAAAAACAGAAATTGTTTCAGCTCCTTCTACCCTCTTCTCACTCCTCTTCTGAGAAGAACTGATAGGGCAAAAGGGACTTAATAACCTCTTGACTTATTTGAGTGTCTTCACAAACACTGTTATCAGAGTCATAGATATGAACAACTGAGTTTTTCCAGTGATGTTACAAGACAGCTAATGTAAGGACACGAATAGAGGAACAGGGAAGAGGAAGTATAAAATGATATGATCTTCACACAGGACACTGGACTACTCCCATGTGACTAAATCTGGTTTTGGTGTCCACATTTAAAAAAATAAATGCTAAAATATTTGACAGAGTTCAAAGAAGCAAACTAAAATTACCTGAAGCCAATATATAAGATGTGTCTTAGTGTGGGAGACTTACAGGAGAATTTCTCTCAACTGAAAGTTCAATGGCTAGTTAATCCAGTCTCCTTCTGCAAGCAGTGGAGGGTAATAGGCACAGTCTGAAGGCAATTCATAGAAGCTCTTATCATCTATCTCATGTATTTTCAGGGGAGAAGATATTCCCCCATGTTTAAAATGAAAAATCACAATATTATTTCTCAAGTCCAATGTCATGAACACTATTAAGATAGTATTATGCATATGTAAAAAAGCAGGACTAAAAGCAGCCTACAATATTAGCAAAATATCTGTTTGCTACTCACATGCCTTTTAAGTTCTTCTATTTTGTATCTACATTTTACATACAAAGATGCGGCTTTTAATTAAGTAGAACTAAAAGTTAGGTTACTTTTATGTTGGGTTTTTTTTTGAGGATGGGCAGATACACATAGGTTTCCTTTGATTACTCTGGTGAAGGGATTTGCATACAATTACAGAGATAATTTCAGTTCCTAGCAGGAACAAACACAGGATGAAGTAAGTACTCACCATATGATTAGACTAATTTATTACATCCCACTGAGGCAAGCTATATTCCAAGAAGTAATCATAAACTCATGTTCAAAGCTCTGGTAGAATGAATATATTTAAGAATTCAAATTAAATTTCAGCTGTAGGAAATGACAATTAGTGGGGAACATGGAAACGGGCAAGGTATAATGAAAAGATAACAAGTAAAAGAATATAGACATAAAAAACTGTGATTGGCCTGTCTGAAAACAGACCAGGGTAGAAAATTGTGATAGAATCCTGTTGAGTTTCTTGTATTAAATATATGTTGATCTGAACTGTGGTTAGTTTTAACTGACCTTGGCATTAATGTCTGAAAATGAACACAGTGACCAGTCAATAACCATTCCATAAAAGCTAAGTGCCTATGATGTTTCATTATACAGTGGCACTTGTGTTGAGCATTTTGAAAGCAAATGGTCTTAAGAACTTTGTTCATTTTAGAGCTGGGTATTTTTGTTCCCCTGAACAGCTGTTTATTCACAGAAAAGTGCACTCTGGTGACTGCCCAAGTCTTAATGAACATGAGTGAGTTTTACAGCGTAGGATTGGCCAGAAGAAAGAATAAGGCAGGTTTTAAAAAATGGGAACAGCATCTAATACAAATAGACATTTCTTAAATATTTCCATTCGGGCATCACCATCAATAGAAACAAAGACACAATTCTGTGTCTGCATAAAGGTTACCCAGGAAAGGAGTGGTAAGAAGATACCTTCGCCCCCTCAGAACACACAAGACTCTGCATGTGTCACTGGATGTCCCTGAGTCCACTGTGTCATGATCATTAGGACTGAGAGAGTCCTGGGTACTTGTCTTCATCTTTCCATCTGGAGCAGCATAAAAACAATGCTAAAATACTCACCAAGGCAAAGAAAGACAGAGAAAATTGCTCTGCAGTATGGTAAAAAGAACATTTATGAGAAAGGTGGGAAACTTTTATTGCAATCTTTGCTTCAGTGCCTAAGTAATTTATAAAAAAAATCCAAAAAAAGCTGCAGAGGATGTGGGAATTGGCTGCGAAAACTTAAGGAGGTGAAAAATACAAATACAACAGAGGGACTTCCTGTGTCTGAGAGGAATGAGAAGTGAGAACTCAGTAACTGCTCAATAGATGAAAAATAGTTCAGAATTCCTAGAACATATGTTTGGCATTTTAGACAGTAACTTACATTGGAAATAAAATAGTAAATAGCATCTGATTTCATTTATACTAGTGTAAAACCAGAAAAATCCCCCTTTCACCAAATTTTCTTGAGGTTCCCACTGCTGTATTTGGAAATGAAACTAAAAAAAATTCTGAAAAAGTTGTAAGACAAAATAATCCATCTAAGTATACAATATTATGTAATTTTTCTTGAATTTTTTTCACAAACTGCTGTCTGGAACAACCATCTCTACGCTTATTGCTCAAAAACTACTGTGAAAACAATGTTGCCCACTAATACATTTTTATAGGTTTTGACTTCTAATTCCACTGCCCTTTTTCAATGTGACTGACAAGATATTTCACAATAGAGTATCTTAAACACTACAAATAATCTCAACTGTCTTATTTTCCTCAAGAGATACAATGTAGATTTGAATTTTCCAGCCTGCTTAATGCAGCAACGTCCAGCCTTTTGAACCTGAGGGCTGAAACATTATTCCAAAAAGGTCAGTGGGCCACAACTAATACTTGAGGGCATTTTCTCTGGAATCAGAGTAAAAGGGAGCAGATACCACACCCTCCTCCTTTGCTGAGGATCTTTAAATGGCTCCAGAAGATAAGGCTGCGGCTGTAAAACTGTATAAAATTTCTTAAGCACACCCTGTTTTGCTTGTGTTATTGAAGTTATGTCTACTGGCACTCGAAAGTAATACTCGCATGGCAGCATCTGCCTGTGACTCCAGGCTGGGATGCACATGGAACTATCTCCCAAGGTGCAAGAGACAGGGTGTCCTCATTCCTCTTGCCAAAGTCACCTGCTAAAGCAGGTTCCAAATCATTGAACCAGATCTCAAGCTAATTCATTACAAATAAACATCACCATTACAGAAACTGGACAATTGCCTGTGTCTCTTATGAGATGATTTCATGAGGGACAATTTGCACAGATATAAAAGCAGCAGGAGTTCCCCTGCTGAGCTGTTAACACTGGAGATGATACAAGGGCAACAATCTCAATATTTACACACTGCAGAACGCTTCCACCAAACAGTCGTGTGAGAAGTTGTATGTAGACCTTGCTGCAGTTGGCAGGAGGGTGTGAATTTGCAAAGTGCTCATGTGTGGTGTTCCCCCCTGAAAGAGACCTCTGTCCTGAGGCCAGACAGCCTCCATGGGCTAGAGCTACTCTGAAGCACAATGTTGTGTCAACAAAGGTTGCTTGTGACAGACGCGAAGAAGAGATTCTTCCTTAATATAACAAAGTAGACCTAAAACATCTGTTCATGAAAGAATACTCTACAAGACATCAATTTTACTTACATTTAGCATACTATTTATGATGGCATCTTGACTTGTGTATCACTGAATGAATACTTAAAGAACCTTAGTGGGTTAATTTAGGAATGTATTTGTGCATGAGAAAAGAGTTGTAATGACTTGACAGATATTTCTTTCATGTTTTATCTCTGTCTGAAAATATTAATATTCACTATTTAGCTTTCAGCTCCGTGGTAGTTTAAATGAACAAGCCTTTTTTCAGTAGAAGAGTCTGGTTTTAATTCATTTTTATGATTAAAAAGGTTATTCTCATCCTGAGACAACTATCATGAAATATGAGGTAGGCCTGTAGAATACACCCTATGACAGAGAATGTGGATAAAATTTTAGGCACCCTGCTTGGAATAATGGTTTATATTTACATAAATAATTTTGTGCTCAAAGGCCTCATTGTCCTAGGTACTGTACAAAGTATTCATGCAGAAAAAAGTCTCAAAAAAAGATGACTTTGGAAACAAAATAGACTTGGAGGCAGGGTAAGTTGTTTATTCCTACATCTATGCTTAATTAGGTCAAAAAGACATTTGAAAAGCATTTTTCATACTTAGCCTGAAAATAAAAAAGTTTGCTTTCACAGCTATTCAGTAATTAATTTAAAAATATGATGAACAAAGATATACAATATAATACAAATTAGACATACACTTGAAAATGTATTTTTTGTTTATATTAGTACTTATTCTTTTAAAGTATACTTAGGAGTAAATGATTTAGCTAAATTACTTGTCATTTTTCTGTCATTCTTTTGCAACATTACCGATGAGTCACTACACCGTCCACAGTCTAAGATGTATTTTCACAAGATAAGAAGTAGAGAAATACTATAAATATTACTTTTTTTTTTAGGGTTACTTAGAAAAGATACGACAAATTTTGTTGCATAACTCATAAAATACTTGTATTGAGTTTAGTTGGAAGAATTCATGGGTGAAGAAATTGGTCCAATATTTGAAATATGATGTAATTAAAATTTGAGAGCATTAAATTCCAAACCCCATTTAATACATTCACTGGGTTTTAAGTGTACAACAACTAATTCTATGCCACGTAAAAATGGAATTGACAAAAAGAAGTAAAAGCTAACACAGAACCAGGTACGAAAATGAGACCACAGTATGCAGGATAAAACATTACAGCTGAAAGGCAGGCAGGCAGGAAAAGGACCCTTCTTCACAGAACTAGTACTATACGGTAAACCTGCAGTCCTGTCACAAAGCATATTAAATGTTACAGAAAAAATTGGAGAATAAACATCACAAATCACAGTCTGGACCCGAACTGATGTTTTGCCTGTTATGTTAAATCTTGTCTTGATACACTTTTGTGCAGAAATAGATTTTTTCACTTTTTAAACTGAATGATAACCTCTTCTGTGCAACCTTCTTTTGTCTATCGTTCATATACATTCAGTTTCACAACTTCAGGATGGTCACAACATGTGTGGCACAGTTTTGGCACGTCGAAAGTATGATTTAAAAAGCTACTGCATATGTTTTATGATCATTTCCAAAAGTTATGAAGTGACAGATTTTGATTTTTAAATGACATGCCTTATTTGCAAACTGAACACTTAAAACACGACCAAACATGTCTACCACAGATTAAGCATAGGCTTTTCTCTTTAGAACTCATTGCATTTTTGACAGTTCATTGTCAACATGCCAGTATGTCAATATAAGCTATCTCCTGGCAGAAGAGAACCGTGTGGGTGAAGTGTGTACCATATCCAATGGACTGCGATAGCAAAAGCCCTTTTCCACCCTGGAACAATCTCAGTCACTTAATATCCAAGATAGTCAATATCTGGGTAGGAAAGAAAGTTTAAAAACAACCCTGCCATGCTGACAAACACTACAAAACATTTACCATGTGAGAATTTATTAAGGATAACTTGCAGCAAACTGACATTTCAACGTTCAGTTTAAGTAGCAACTTTCTTTGTTGGTACAGTAACTTGCTCCAGGCATGCCCCAGGCTTCATGTCTACCGAAACCCACAAGGAACTGAACTTGTGGTCTCATGCCACTCAAAAGTGGTACCAGAAAAGGTCTGTATGCTGCAAGACAGTAATACTGAAATCTGAAAGCTACACTGCTCTTTAAATAACTCTTCATATCTTATTGCACATTCTTACCTAAAAGCCACACTTCTCCATTTCACTATGTCTTTGGCACTCCAAAAGTTTTATGTCCTACACATTTATTACATTTCAAGTTTTATAAAGTCAGCTACAGATATCCTGCCCTGACACATTTAAGATGCAGAACTAAAATGAGGTAGAATGCCTAATGTTTCCATCCTACGAAGGTGTGTGCCACTGCCTGCACCATCCTTGGGAACTTCCATCTACATCCTGGAAAGGCTCCTAAGAATCTACTTTGGTACAGTAACCCGAATAGTAGCAGACATGTCCAAGTGCTAGTTTCCACAGATGTCAAAGGCCACAGTCCACAACAATATAACCTGCAGTACAAGCTACATGTACGGGATAAACTTATAAAGTATGACAGAAAGAATGAACTTACAAGGTACTGTCAGTCACTTGGCATACCCAAATACACTGAAAAATTAAATTTTACATGAGTAGATTGGCACTCAATGGATCTGCAAAATGTCTATGTTTGCCAACAAAATGGCAAAGAAAATTTGGCAGAAAAGAAGCCGTTAGAGCAGGCAATAAAGTGGTCACATCTTATAAATAAGCATCATGGGATCTTCTTTTCCTTTTGTCAGTCCTTGTCTCTTTTCAGGATTTGGAACCTATTTTCATGTCAGATTCTCCCTAAAAACCAAATCCATGCAGCATTTGAGTACTTGTATTTACAGGGATTTATAAAAACCTCAGCAAAATTACAGGAATCCAGATGCACAGACTTATCATTACCTCTGATTATCTCCTTAATGGTGTTATTTTTTTATTCAAATGCTTTTTTCAAAAAAAACAAAGACTTAAGACACAAATGTAATGTATCCACATCAAAAGGCAAAAATTACATGGAGCATGCCCAATAGATTGGGAAATATTCCTACACTGTTTCTGTGCAATAGGGTTAAAGACACTCAAAATGACATTCAATATTTTTTTCCTTTTTTTACAGAAAACAGAGTGCCAAGCTACTCCAAGCGTCTAACCACTCCAAGGCTGTGATTAAGAATTAGCTAAAGACTGGAGGAGTCATGTTCAAAGATACTGATGATAATCATGTAAAAACTGTGACTGTTCCTCATTATGTGGCACAGGTATATTACCCTGAGCTAAAACCTCCCCCGATTCTCTAGAGAGTTGTTATTGTTGTTCTTTCCCACACTCAAATATACTGAATTATGAAAAGGGAATTAAAGCTTTTTATGCTATTTAGTCCCACCTCATCTCTAACAATTCAATAGAGAATTTAATCTGGTGCTTTTCCATGCAATAAACACAGAGATTTTGTTTCTGGCACCAGTAAGCAGCCAGGTATCATCCTGTGATTGTATCTTTCCTGGATGCCTGCTGCATGCTCTGTTATATCCCCACATGCAAGCCACTCACCATCCCACTAGGGTATGTGGATCTTATGCACACTATGGATGGAAAAATGTGAACCTAAAAGGAGATTTTTTTTTTTGCCCAGTGAAATCTAAAGTAGTTACAGTAATCTACTGGGGGAATTCAGTCAATTATATGGCAATCCAGGTAAAACACACAGTCAGCCAGGTAGAAAATGCTTTTCAAAGAGGTTTTTGCCAATTAACAAAGGGTTTTTTTTTTTGGTTGTTGTTTTAGTGTTGTTGGTTTTTGTTTGTTTGTTTTTTATTCAAGAGGCTGGCACATTTTGCTGGTCAAAACCTCAGATTTTTTAAAACACGACAAGTAAAAACACCACAGAGGAACAGCAAGAGAAGAAAAGGTCTTCCTGAAAATATTGGTTAGATATTAAGAATGGGATGAAATCTAAAGGGAAATGAATTAATTTCCTAAAAGCCCTGTCAAAGACTGGTGTATCTAATAAAGGAGTGGAGTTACTTGACCCCAGCAGCCAGAAGAACTCCCCTCCAGAGAGTGAGATAATAAAAAACAGAGGGGCAAACTATATGAAAGGGTCAGGCAGCTCATTTTCAGAAACTTACTTTTTCTTGACAAGTACATAAAATCCTTACAGTTCTTGCTTTTTATCTTCCCAGTAGCCTGATCTTTCTTTTACCTTAGTGGTCTTTCTAGACAGACAGTATTACTGACCCTCAGTTTACAAAATTTAATCCTAGATATTCATGGAGAATTTGAACAGGATCACTTTGTATTTATCTTGGGCTCTTCTTGGACTATTCAGATAATGTTATTTTTCCTTACTGGCACTGACATTTGCAAAAGTAAGGCGATATAAAGCCTAGGACTGGAGTAGAAGTTTGGTAATCGTAAACCAGCAAAAGTTCATATTTTGTACTATCAGAACCACGAAGTTAATTGATTGGTTATTGACAATGGTTTGTTTATAGTCTTTTCAAAGCATTTATAGTGTGTATCATTACTATAGGATGAAGCTAAAAAGTGGGCTTGATCCTCCCCAAATTACCATTAGAAATTTTGAAATCACCAAGCATCTCTGTCCCCTATCATTTTACTGCTGGATATGATATCTTCCCCCAAGGGGTACATATGCCATTTAAAAAAGTTAATACAGAAATGCTATGCTAGGAAGCACATATTGGAACAACACACATTTCTTTTTTCAAACACTAAGAGTAAAATTCCTTCTCTGACAAAACACATACACAAAATCTAACCATAAGACAAGTATCGTTAATTTACCTTTCAAAAGTTCTTCAGTCATTTTTCCATAATGTTTACTCAGTGGCTGTTCCACAACCTTATTCAGCTTTTGCTTAATAATCTTCTGATTTCCAATATATATTCATTAACTTTTTTTTGGTCATTTCTACACTGCTTTGTGTTTGAGTCAACATTGTCCTTTAGCTTAAAAAGTTCCACTTCCTCCACTACTTTACTCTCCTAATTTATATGGAAACTAGTAGCTTTTCATTTACAGAAGAGCCTTTTTACTCTCCTCTCATGACGCAGGCAGTGCATAGTAATGACCATCCTAGTAGGTCTTCCCAGAATCCCTCTTTCTTGAAGAGGAGACACAAGATTTGCCATGGTTTTTTCATTAGAAGTTTTGCGTGCCCCTGTGTAGCTTCAAGTTTTTCATATAACCCATGCTCGAAATCAAAAAAGCTTTAGTTATCATGATTAGCATTATTTACATGGACACCAACAATCTTTGGAACACCAACAATCTTTTTAAAGTACAATTTATTTGTTGCAAGTTTGGGAAGAAATACAAAAGTCTTAACAAGCATTAGGAAATTCATTAGCTACTTAATACAACTCAGTATGAAATCTCATGGGGTCATCGTACCCTACAGTACCTTGAATCAAGAGTGATAGCCAAGAAAACTCAATTCTCCAGATGTACTACTATCTCATGAGGACTGTATTAGCCTGAAGCTTGTCTCAGTGCTCTTTGAAAAATCTCTAATATGTAAAAAATCTCTGATACTTAAGATGACAAAATATGAAGCTCAGAGAGCAGAATAGTTGTTTCCAATGAATCAATGAATATCATACATTATTCACAGTAATCTCCCGCTCTTTAAAATGTTTGGTAATAATGACAAGTGGATAAAAAAAACATTTTAGACAACATTTTTAGTGGGGGTAAGGAAAGGTTATGACTCATGCATGAGAAATACGTCCACATGCCTGTCAGGTCTTACGTATTGCTTTTTATGAAACCATTACAATACCTCCTGTAAACATTAAAGATGAAGAAATCGCGTTTTCCCCCCTCTTATTAATGCAGATAGACTTGGACATTTCTGCCCCTTGTCCACACTACAGAACTCCATTTATTTAGGCACTTAAGGTGTTAAGACTTCATACAGGTTCAAAATAAATCTATCACCAAATAGTTTACTCCTTCATTCAGGTTTTGAGTAAAACCAAGAAAACACATGGAGAGTAAAATGTGAAAACAATTACTTAAAAGAGACTTAAAAGGAAAATATCCATGTCTGTAAATTAAAAGGTTAATTAAAACAGAGGAAAATGTTTTAATGGGCTTAATCGTATCTTTCTAATATAGTTAACTGGGGAAGAAAAGGGATGAAAAAAGAAACGCTTGTAATACACAATCTTATTACCAGTACTGAATGTGTATCTTTCTCTGTCTCCAAAACTGTAAATGCTCAAAAAAGTAAAAACTACATGGGCTTTTCTAAGGTCTTTGATACAGTCCCCTAATACATTTTATCTCTAAACTGGAGAGACATGGATTTGATGGATGAACTGTTAGACAGTTGATGAACTGGCTGGATGGGTGCATCCCAAGATTTACAGTCAATGGCTCCATGTCCAAATGGAAACCATTAATGAATGGCATCCCTCAAGGGTCTGTACTGGAACCAATAATATTCAACATCTTCACTAATGACATAGGCAGTGGGGTTGAGTAAATCCTCAACAAGTTTGCAGATGACACCAATCTGAGTGGTACTGTTGATTTGCCAGATGGATAGGAGGCCATCCAGAGGGATCATGATAGGCTTAAGAAGTTGGCCCATGTAAACCTCATGAAGCTCATGAAGCTCATCAAGTGCAAGGTCCTGAATCTGGGCCAGAGCAACCCCAGTATTAATACAGACTAGGGGATGAATGGACTGAGAGCAGCCATTAAGAGGACTTGGGAATACTGGTGGAAGAACAAATGGAGATGAGCCAGCAATGTGCATTTGCAGCCCAGAAAGCCAACTGTATCCCAGGCTGCATTCAAAAGAAATGTGTCCAGCAGGATGAAGGAGGTGAATTTGCCCCTCTACTCTCTGTTCTCCTGAGCCCTCACCTGGAGTACTGCATCCAGCTCCAGGGGTCCCAGTACAAGAGAGACGTGAACCTGTTGCAGCAGGTCCACAGGAAGACCACAAAAATGATCAGCGGCCTGGAACAGAGTCAGAGGCTGAGAGAGTTGGGGTTAAGACAGGACAAGAGAAGACTCCAGGGAGATCACATTGCAAACTTTCAGTATATAAAAGAGATTTATGAGAAAGATGGACAGAGACTTTTCACAAGGGCCTGTAGTGGGAGGACAAAGGGCAAGGGTTTTAAACTGAAAGATTGTATATCTAGATCAGACACAGGAAGAAATTCTTTATGATGAGGGTGGTGAATCACTGGAACAGGTTTCCTAGAGAGGTGGTAGATGTACAATCATTGGAAACATTCAAGGTCAGGTTGGATGGGGCTTTGAGCAACCTGGTCTAGTGGATGCAGTCTCTGCCCATGGCAGGTGTAATGGAACTAACTGATCCTTAAAGGTTTCTTCCAACCCAAATCATGCTATTATTCTATGATTCTATTAAAATACAAGTGTTTAAACTATAGGTAATGAGACCCACTGGGAAATAAATAGTGTTTATTTCTCAAAAGGGCCTCATAGAATGTAAAGACCACAACACACAAAATATCAGAAAATCCAACAGAAAACAATGGGAATTATGTATTTAGGTTCTTTTGCAGACCTGGTCTCTCATGATGAATAAAATCACCCACACATTTTTCCTAGTGGGAAGCTGCTTTTGTGGAAAGACCCTTTGTGGGAATTACATAGAGAATGCCTTCAACTTCCATCTCCTTGGGGATCCCAGATCCTTGCCTGTGTGCTCCATGCATTCATTCATCAACATTTAGAAGTACTGATGTAGTTAAAGCTAGTTATTTGCTTTTGAATAGAGTTCACATGAGACTTTGGCACAGAATCATAGAATAAATTTGGCTGGAAGGGACATCTGGAGATCATCTGATTTCATCTTCTGCTCAAAGCAGGGCCAATTCCAGCATGTTGCTCAAGGCATGTCCATTTGAACTCGGAACATCTGAATGTTGATGGAGATTCTAAAAACTCTCTAGTCAACCTATTTTAGTGCTTCATCACTTTCAACGTAAAGAATTTTTCCTAATATTGAACAATAAACTTTACCACTGCAACTTTTGAACATTGCCTGCTCCCCTTTTGCTGAGAAGCATAAGGAAGAGTCTGGCTCCTTCTGCACCTTCTCATCAGATAGCTGAAAACTGCAGCAAGATCCCCCCTGGGGCCCTCTCTTCTTAAGGCTGAACAAACCCAGTGCCTTATTGACTCATGTTCAACTCATGTCCTTTTCTGCAAAGCTGCTTTCTATCCCACCAGCCTCCAGGTCTTCCTGCTAAGGCTATTCTGTCCTAGGTGCCACACCTGGGTTTGAGTTTGTTGAACTTTATTTCTGTCAAGTGTATCAGTCATTTCCCCCAGTTTGGATCATCTACAAAACTGCTGTTGCATGCACTTGGGTACAATGTCCAAATCGATAGAGATTACTAATTTCTGTACTGAAACCCTGAGGCACACATAGTATTTGGCTGTAAATTTGTTTTCATACAGCTAGTCACAACCCTTGCAGCATGATGATGGAGCCAATATTACACCCACCTTATCACTTACACACCCAAACAGTATCTTAACTGTCAACAGCACAGGAGATCATGTCAAAAGCCTTGCTACAGTCAAAATAAACATCTACTGTTTCTTCCCTTGTCCATAGAATATGTTAATTGTAGAAAGCCATCAAATTGGTCGAAGTCAAATTGCTGACTATTCCAAATCACTTCCTTGTCTAAAACACGTAGAAATGGAATTACTCCATAATTCTTTTGTAGACTGAGCCAAAAGCTGATCAGCCTCTAATTCCCCTAATCCTCTTTCTTCCCCTGCTTGAAGAAGTTTCAAGTGGCATGAATTTTCCCTTCTCCCAGTCATCATGAGCCTCCTCTTCAACAACAAGATCTTTCAAAGGCCATAGAGAACAGCCTTAGATTATGTCAACTGGCTCCCTCGGCACCTTTGGATATATCCCATCCGGTCTCTTAAGTCTGTATAAATCCAATTTTCTTAAAAGACTTCAGACACAGTCCTTCTTCACTCCAGCTCTGCCACTAAACTCAGTGATTTGGAAGGCCTGACTGAGGATCTTGCCAGTGAGAAGCAAGGCAAAAGGGCATGGAGATTTTTGTGTCCTTAGCCACTGCTTCCACGGCCCACTGAGCACTGGACTCACAGAGTCCTTACAATCATTAAGGCTGGAAAAAACCTCCAAGATCATCAAGTCAACACTACCATGATCACTAGACCATGTCCTGAAGTACCATGTCCACGTATATTTTGTCTTTCCTGAAGAGCCTGTGACCACCTCCTCCACACTCTGCAGCACTCCCATCTTGTGAGCCATCCTTTCTGTAATCCTATGCAAGGTCCCTCCTGCATGGCTGTACATGGACACCTAGTCCCACTTGTTTATGCCCCATGATGCCTGCATGCAAGCATGTACACTTGGCATGGGACTACAGTCACAGTGTTTTCACCAGGTGAGATCATGAGACCCTCTCCCACCACTCTGTTCCCCAGGTGCTTCCTCATGGCCTCCCATTCCCCACTGGGTAATTTTTTTTTCTGACATCATCCTAAATAGATAAAATATCCAGATAATTTTGATTTCTAGGCCTAAATGCAACAGTTTAGACTAGGAAGCAAATAAAGTTTTATATTGTTGGAACACAAACATGCCTGAAATGACTACCATTGCTCCTTATTATCTTTCTCCTCCTTCTCTTACTTAAGATAAAGCCGAGATGATTTAGTTTATATTTTAGAAGTCAATTCTTAGACTAGACCAAGCCCTCATAAGCAAATTTTAGATTTCTAATAATAGTATTATGAAAGAAATGCTGGCAAAATATTAACTATTATAGTATAAACAACAAATAATAATGGTATTGTGAAGCATCATAGCTACAGAAATCATATTTGTGTTAGTTCTCATTCATTGTTTGCTTTAGATTCTTATAAAAAACACATTATTCTGCAACACTTCTTTGAGGAGCCCCTGTATATGGGATAAAGCAGAAAATCTGAATACTTGTCTGATTTGATGGGATTTTTTTTCTCTCATATAAAAAGACTAATAATAGAGTAGGATTCAAAATGTAAAAACAAACCCACATTATTTATATTCCATTTCCTCTTTTTATTTGCCCATTAATTTATCTCTTTTCATTTCTAGGTATTAAAAGTGGTAGAAAATGATCAGCAGTCAATGTACTATGTCTCTAGTCTTGCATTAGCTCACGTAGTGGGCCTGATAAAATAGTTATGATTTCAGGACTTTACATAGCTCTTATTATCTTTTTCTGCAACAAAGGCGGTTTAGAAAAGCAACATCTATTCTCTTGCATATTATACTAGAAATGTAATATAAACCATTCATATTAGCACTTACCTATATAATTAGTGGAACAAAGCTCTTAATAGGACAATTTAACACAGACTCTTCATAAATTAAGCCAGTGTTATGCCCTTTTTACTCTCAATTGCTGAATTCTAAAACCAACCCATATACTTCCTATAGGAATAAAATGGCAATGCAGCTGTAGTGAATTAAAAAAAAAAAAAAAAAGTAATAGTGTTTCCCTTTGGAATATAACCTTTCCTTTCTATGGTTGCAAATATACATATATAGATGTACACTCTAACACACACTGGTTATCATTCTTTCTTCCCAGTCAGAGCTTGAATTTGTATTAATCCTAGTTCCATTTGCTTTTACAAATACTACTCAACTCTCCTTTCTATCCAAGATCTCTGAATCCATTTTTTATAATCCCTCTAAGCATACTTCTCTGCTAGATTCCTCTCAGATCATCTTGTCTGCTTTCCTATCTACCTGTCTGCATGCGCTAAAGTTTTTACTCAAACCTTTAAAACTGTATTTTGTTTCTACTTTCCCAGATATGTTGCCATATTTATCAAATTTGCTATTCCAGTTTGTAGAGGGAATTTTAGCTGCGTCACAAGATGGCGTCCTGGAAGCCCTTATGCGCAGCTCAGGCTACAGGGAAGATGATGAAATACCGGAGGTGAACCTCAAGGGCATCGTGCCCTTGCGGCTCTAGGCAGGAAGGACATGGGGGACAGCTCGACAGCGTCTGCGCAGATCAAAGCTTGGCCGGAACTTGCAAGCAGGAGACCACCCTGTCAGCGCCTTGGCGCGTGGACAGAGACATTCAGCCTGTGGGGATACGGGGTTAGAGCCTGGCTGTGCAGTGCTAACCAACACGAAAGTATAAACTGTGTGTGATCGGTCACCCAGTGTATAAATACAGCTGCCTGTGGAGATTAAAGCGGAACACTGACGAACCTTCTGTGAAGTGTGTCGTGATCCTGGGGCTCCCCACGCAACACTAGTTTGTATCTTTGACAGTCTGAAACCTGTCCTCTGCCTTTCTGCTGTGTCCTCATGAGCTCAGGAACAACATGAATAATTTTTCTTCTTGAACTGCCTATTAACTTCCTTAAATACTGAAATAACACAAACATCACACCTTATTTATAAGGCAGGCTTTTATATCTGGACAACAAAATTCTCTCATAAGTTATCACACTAAACAAACTAATGCACTATTATAACTTTGAATTTTAAATTTCTTAACAGTTACCGTATTCTATCTGGCCTTCAGTGTAAACTTGCCATAGATTTCATCCCTTTTCTCAGCTATTTCAAAATTATTTTATTCATTTCTGACAGGCATAATTTTTCCTCACTTAGATCCATCCATAATGTTACTCAATGAACATTTCAGCCCACTGTTCTGGTGATAATGTCCTTTTCTTTGTATTCCTTTATTCTGCTCTTCTTTCCTCATTGCATCAAATTTAAATATTTCTACCCACTTTCAAAGTTCTGTCTGACCTACCTCCACCATATTACCATTTATTTTAGAGATTCTTATGATCAGTGATGCTAATTCTCATGCCCACTTAGTAGATTTTCAAGCGATCAACTCTGCCTTCTCTTCTGTGGTTCTGCAGGATGAGCAGAGCTCCTCGTGAGCATTTGCTTAGTCACCTCATTATATCCTCCCTCAAATAGCGCTCT
>NW_008582104.1:146865-148563 GCF_000691845.1 Merops nubicus
GCAAAAAGGCTTGACATTGATTAGACTGTCACAATGTTAAGAATACTTTTCATGTCTTCCAATATGACTGAATTCTCCTATCTTTTGCTCTCCTTTTGCTCTTCTGCTTGATACGCAGATGTAAGCACTTCAGGTAATGATGGTCTCTTTCTTTTGTAATTCTCTATGTAAGTAATCTTCTCTTACTACAGCTCTCAAGCGCTATGATGGTAACAACAAATAAGACCCAACTGTACCTACTACTCCCATTTCGGTGGTACAGTTTGCCCTTGGGTAGTTCTGCTGTTAATTCTGTTCTAAAACTGTCATACTATTAAGCCATTAAGGTTCTTGAGAAAAATTAAGTTTTAGAATGTTTCTTGAGCAGTCAGGAAACCTGTATGCATATGCCAAAATCGTAATTTCATCCTGGAAACAGCACTTCAAGAAGTCCAAAAAGTACAGCTTCCGATCAAAGTACAACACAAAGTGTAGGCACAGCCCACATTGTCTCGACTCATTTCTAATCATGTTTAATGAATCACTTGTCAGCCAGCTATGTGAACCAAGAACACTGTATCCGAAAAGTTGGAAGCTTAAAACCAAAGGTTTTGAATAATCCTAGCTGAGATGATCACCTAGATATTTTGTTTGTAGCTCTTCCATCCTACTGAAGGCAAAAAATAGTCATGACTATGTCACACTCCCACATGAATTCCTTTCAGCAATTCTGCCATTTGTATGTGAATTCCATTTTGGAAATTTAATGCTTTTCCAAAGGGTAGAAAACTTAGAGCAATGTGCATGGTCCTCTGTTGTTTTGCTTCTGGGCCTTGATGTTGTCATCTACTCAAAATTTTGCCAGGACTCCCATGGACATCTCTGCAGTCATTTGAAGCTAATAGAGACCAAGCTATATGCTAGAGTACATTAAGAATCAGAAGGAAAGGTTGGGAAAATAAAGGAAATTAAAAACAAAGCTGCTGTTGTCCATTTGCTAATGCACAGCACTATTGAAAGGGTTTACCATGTGACAATGACATTTTAGTATTACCAGCAGTTGTATTTTTCTTACGTGTGAGAGAAGACAGAAAGCCAAATATTGACTGTACAGAAAACCAAAGCAGGATGCACCATATTCTCTTCATTCTATATTTTCTCATGTCTTTTGTGAAATTTATTTCCAAAGAGGAGGTAGAGGGTTATTGAGCAAGTTGCCTTTTCCATGCTTTGGAATATTATACTTGACAGATATTGAAGTGGAATTATCAGCAGTTGGTGTTTTTGACCTTTTACATGTAGCTGCTCTCACTTATTTAATTTTGGTTTGATTTTTAAAAATAAAAAAGTGAATGCTTCTAGCATAATGAATACTTCAAAAAGCAAAAGAGAGTTGTCAGTTTATGAGATAAACTGGCTGCTGGCTGTTCCACTGGCTGCTGCCTGCTCCACAGATGTAATTGATGACATACTGCTTTTATTCTCACCATAAACAAAAAGCCCATGGTCACATGATTTGATAAAACACAAAAAAGAGAAAATGAGGAAAAAAACCAGAGTATATTTTCTTAATTACCACTACTTTTATAAACTTCAGATTCCTTTTTTCATAGTATTCAAGTAGTTCTAGGTTTACTGCATCTCAGCATCTCAAAAATTTAATTTATTGTGCTTGTTTTTGCAACAGGGACCAAGTGACTGGCTGGAGAGCAGCCCTGA
>NW_008582105.1:0-213 GCF_000691845.1 Merops nubicus
AACAATCCAAGGTGCCAGACCACTGGATGGAGGAATATATGAACACACTCACTCACAGTGTAGGGTGTAAAGAAGGGAGCAAGCTGGCCACAGAACCAAGCTGTGGGAAATGCAAGGACCCAGGTGATCAGTCAGATTATGTAGTAATTTCCCAGAGAGAGACTCATGATCTTCCTCTGCTGTCCTGGAAACTCCACTTCCTATGAAGATATA
>NW_008582105.1:326-12493 GCF_000691845.1 Merops nubicus
CCACTGCAAGCAGAATCAGCTCTTATAGAGGTGGCTTCTTGCCTCACCTCCAAGTTAATGTGGAAGGTGAGGGCACCTGGTGGTGACCTCCTAATCAGTTCCCACCCAAGGTTGGTTAGAACCTGGGTGAAAACCAATCAGGAGGGTTTTTCTTGCCTGGTTGTGGACATTATCCATATGCCAACCTTCATTCAGGGCTGGGGATTTAAACCCCAGCACTTCAACAGGAAGAATTAGAGATCTAGATACTTGAAAGAATCTCAGGGGTTACCACTCTGGAAGGTTGAGAGGCCCAAGAGAGTTCATTAGTTTCAAGCACAACTTCCTCCAAGCTCAAGACTGGTGCATCCCTATGAGTAAAAAATCAAGTAGAGGAGGCAGGAGACCTGCATTGATGAGCAAGGAACTTCTGGAAAAAAATCACATGGAAGAAGAAAGTTTACAGTATGTGGAAAAAGGGACTGGCCACCTGGGAGGAATACAGGAACATTGCCAGAGTATGCAGGGATGCAGTGAGGAAGGCTAAGACCTTCTTGGAATTAAATCTGGCAAAAGTTGTCAAAAACTACAAAAAGGGCTTCTTCAAGTATATCAAAAAAAAGGGAAGACTAGGGAAAACGTGGGCCCACCACTGAATGAGGTGTCTTGGTGACAGAGGACACAGAGAAGGTAGAGTTACTGATTTCTGTCTTTGCTTCAGTCTTTACTGCTAAGACCAGCCTCCAGGAATCTCAGTCCCTTGAGGCAGCACATCTGGAGGAAGAAAGGCTCTCCCCTAGTTGAGGAGGATTAGGTTAGAGACTGGACACCCACAAATGCATGGATGCCGATGGGATTCATCCACAAATGCTGAGGGAGCTGGCTGATGTTACTGCTAAGCCACTCTCTACCATTTTTGAAAGGTCATGGAGAATAGGAGAGGTGCCCGAGGATGGGAGGAAAGCCGGTGGCAATCCAGTCTTCAAAAAGGGCAAGAAGGAGGACCCATAACATTACAGAATAGCCAGCATCACCTCCAGCCCTGCAAAAGTGATGCAACAGCTCATTCTGGATGTGGGAATATGGAAGAAAAGGTTTTAAGGAGTGGTCAGCATAGATTCACCAAGGGGAAATCATGCTTGACCCATCTGATAGCCTTCTACACCAGCATAACTATAATGGAGAGTAGTGGATGTTGTCCACCTGGACTACCTGGCTAAATAACAGAGCTCAGAGGGTTGTGATCAATGGCACAGAGTCTAATTGGAGGCCTGTAAGTAGCAGTGTTCCCCAGGGGTCAATACTGGGTCAAGTCTTCAACATCTTCATCAATGACATGGAAAAAATGGTGGAGTGTGCCCTCAGAATGTTTGCTGTTGATAGAAAACTGGGAGGAGTGGCTGACACACCAGATGGCTGTGCTGCCATTCAGCAATGCCTGGACAGGCTGGAGAGCTGGGTGGAGAGTGCCTTAATGAAGTTCAGCAAAGCCAAGTGTAGAGTCCTGCACCTGGGGATGAAGAACCCCATGCACTAGTACAGGTTAGGGGTTGACCTGCTGGAAAGCAGCTCTGTGGAATAAAGCCTGTGAGTCCTGGCGGACCCCAAGTAGTTCATGAGACAGCAATGTGCTCTTGTGATCAAGAAGGCCAACAGTATCCTGGGGTGCATTAAGAAGAGTGTGACCAGCAGGTTGAGGGAGATTCTGGTCCCCCTCTACTATGGCCTAGTGAAGCTGCATCTGAAGTGCTGTGTCTAGTTCTGGACTCCCCAGTTCAAGAGAGACAGGGAACTACTGAAGAGAGTCCAACTGAGCGCTACAGAGTTGATTAGGGACTGGAACATCTCTCTGATGAGGAAAGGCTGAGAGACTTGGGGCTGTTCAGCCTGGAGAATAGAAGACTGAGAGGGGATCTTATCAGTGCTTATCAATATCTAAGGGGTGGATGTCAAGAGGATGGGGCCAGTCTCTTTTGAGTAGTGCTCAGTGAGAGGACAAAGGGGCAACAGGCACAAACTAGAACACAGGAAGTTCCATCTAAACCTGAGGAAAAACTTATTTCCTTTGAGGGTCACGGAGCACTGGACCAGGATGCCCAGAGAGGTTATGGGGTCTCCTTCGCTGGAGACTTTCAAAACCCACCTGCACCTGATCCTGTGCAACCTACTCTAGGCAAACCTGCTCTGGCCTGGGGTTGGGCTAGATGATCTGCAGAGGCCTCTTCCAGCCCCTACTACTCTGTGATTCCATGATCTCATTGGCAGATACATGGGATATTCTGGGAGTACACACAGTGCTTAAATAAGTTTCTCTGGGTAACAGCTGTGCTACACAGCTCCCTTTCCCCATGTGATCACAGCTATAAATGTGTTCGAGTGGAGAAGGATGTCTTAGTTGAAGGTTTGGCTCCCCTCCACTTCTGATCTAATCTTTATATGGCTGTTCCTGTAGTTTCATGGTTTTGTTTTATCTTGTATTAACGAGTAAGCTGGTAACCATAAAAAGATAAACAACAACACAACCAGTAACATAAACCTCATTGTCACTTGGCTTGGTGAAACTAAACAAAGCATGACCTGACAGTTATGAAAGAATCACAGTAAAAGACAGCAAAGTCCTGTATCATCAACCAAAACACATCTGAATAATTTTAAAATTGTGCAGCATCTTAGCAGGTGAGGAGCTATTACACAGATTTATCGGTTCACATTTACCTCTAATGTAACTCATCTAAAATAAATGGTGGAACAAAAGGAATAACTTTATTATGTAGCAAACTGGTTTCATTGCTTTGCTGAGTGAATAAATAATGATAGATAAGTTTTGTTGTCTACTACAGCACTTATTTTCTGCATTGTACATTCGTATTCATAGCAAATACACCAAATGTGTTTTAAGAGAAAGCAATCATAAAGAATTGCACACTAAGTTATACATCCAGTGTCAAAATTAAAACAACAACAAATGTACCCCAAAGGGACATAAATGTTTAGTCATGACCTTATGAGCAGAAGAAACAAGTGTACTGATGTTGCTGAACTATGGATGTGATCTCCTGCAGTGTTCCCACAGACTTATTCTGTGGGATTAAAGTGCTAAAGCTTAAGATATTACATTATTGGACATCCACCCTCTTAGCAATTACTGTCTCCCTAGCGAGGACAGCAGAAACAATGTGCAAAAACCAGCGATGGCTCTCCGGATACTGCAGTTCACAAGTTCAGTACATTACTTGAAAATACTTTGTCTGTTGGATTTAGCTGCAGGGTTTCTCTTCTGCCTCTCCACCACATATCCTCTAGTCTCTCATGGCTCAGTGTATGGACACCTGGGAGCAGTAACGTCTTTATTGCTGTAGCTTAACCCAGCAGAGTCCACCCCTCTGAACCCTAACTCATCTGAAAACTTCCCCAGAGAAAGAAGATTACTTTACAATACATTTATATTGTTTTCTCACGGAGTGCATAATGCTGAATTTAGTGTTTTCAGACATACTAGAACCTGAAGCATCCAAACTTAGAGGGAACATGGAGCCTAGAGTAGGTGTGAGACATCATGAAGTGTCCCTTCGACAGTAACATTTTGCAGAGATTAGGTAAGGCATCTTAGTAGAGCTCTGTTCTCTTCACCAAGGAATAACTCTTGCACCCAAGAAACTAGCGTCAAAATATTCCTTTACTGCAAGCCTCTGGGACTTCACTCAAATCTAACTCTCAACATGTTAGCAGAAACTCTACATATTTTGATTTAAAGCCAAATCTTATACCCAAAGGAAGTCTGATTCACTCTTTGCTCCACTGTACAGAAGCCCACTCCTTGTGTCTCCACAAATAGTGACAGAGAGACAGTAAAATAGACCCTTTCACTCCTACAGGAGGAAACATAGATATAGCTATGGTATGTCTGTTAATGCAGTTTACCACCCGGTGCCCTCCAGCATTGTTTAATCACGTGGCTTTTATTGCACAGGACAGACATATAGTAGCAGTTAAATTATGATTTCACAAAATATTAGTAATTAAGCAGGTAATTAAATTAGCTCAGAGCAATTCTTCTTTGCTAATGCGAAGAATTCAACCCCCCTTGTTTTCATTCCAAGAGAGGGAGGGAGGAACAGGTTTGTTTTTTTTTTTTTAATTAATTTAGTAAATCACTGCAGCTGATTAACACAAAGTGAGACAATTTTATTAGTGGCACCCTATTTTCCTATGTAAAGGCCTTGCCCTCAGATAACCTAAAAGCACTAGTCCTTAAAATACATATTGCACCCTCAGATAATTTGAGCAAAATAAGAGGTAAGGAAGGTGAAGGAAGAGTTACTGAGGGAGAGTGAACAGACAATGGAGAAGCTCCAGGAAAAATTTTATTACTCACACATGTATACAACCCCCTCTGCTGCTGAACGACATTCTATTTTTCAAGGTAACCTGCAGGTTAGACACATAGAAATACAGGTTATTATTATTTGAGCTGCAGTATACTCAGGAATGGACTCGCACCCTAGTGTGCTGACTGTATTCTAAACAGAATTTTTTTAAAAAAATGTTTCTTTACCAGTAGACCTTCACAGTCCCATAAAATTACAAAAAAGGTCAAATCTTACTGGTAAGCTCAACCCAACTCTTTTCTGGTTTCAAGTCACTCAGAGAGTTTTATATTACACCCTTGGGTCCTCTGTAGTTTCTTTCAGACACAAAAGCATTTGGCAATCACATTATAAACAGTTCAGAAAAATCCAAAATCCAGAAGCATAAATTACTTTAAACACTCTCAGCCTTTAGAGAGAGAAGCAAAATGATGGGGAGGGAGAAGTAACATGAATGTGAAATAGGGGACAAATGAAAACTAGTAACAACAGTTTACTTCCAAACTTTTGTCTTACATTCAAGTAAGAAGGGAAACTTCATAAGGAATTTCCCAGGAAGTTCAGCCTCCAGGAAATCAAATGGTAGCCATGACAGGGAACAAAAGCATCATCCGCCACTGTAAAAATTTGCCCACTTATAGACCCAAAGTATATGACCAAGATAGGATGGGATGTTGCATATAAGCTCTTTTATTTTCTGACTCCTGGTGAATGGGAGCATGCTAAGCATGCCATCAAAGTACGTTCTCCATGAAACATGCTCCCAATAATTTCACAGGGGAAGGCTGAGAAAATTTTCAAAGGAGAGACTGGGACACAGAAGCAGAGATCATGAAAAACAGGAATTTTTTTTCTGAGGAAACAAAAAAACATGTCCAAAAGACAGGAACAATTGCCACCAGTCCCAGTCCCCAGGACTTCACTAATACAGCGAAGTGATCTCTTAATTTTTTTTAGATGTGTGCCTGAGCATTCAGGTTCTCTACATTTTCAGTACAGCTGAGATCAGGCTATTGAAATTCCGCCAGCCTTTGCATTCTTATTCCATAAGACTGATTTTTATTAGCTCTATTTGTTATTTCAAAAGCAGTCTCACTAAGAGGCCTCTCTTGAATCAGGAGTCCTGTTTTGGGGGAAATCACAGAAATTGTTCAGTAACAGATAGCTGCCACTAACAGAAGCATTTTCAACCCAAGCAGGCAGATAAATGAAGAATAATTGCTCCCACAGGCACAGAGGGATGAAGACTTGACTGCCATTGGAAAAAAGGTTTTGAAAATCATAGAACTTAGTGAATCATGCTTTTCCTGCTCCATAACCAACAAAGCATGTGGTCTTTTTCTTTTAAGCAAGCACATTTTAACCACACTTCCTTCAAGGTAAATGCTCACCTAGAAGCTGCCACCTTATTCCACACCCCAAGCCAGCTCCCTAATTCCCATATTTGAACAGTGAGGAGTATGAAAAAAGGCCATATTCTCTCATCACCTCCCTTTTTTTTTTTTCTTTCCCCATTTATCTTATAACATTTCTCTTAAGATAATTTCTCTAAGGCATGGCTAACACTGTATTTTGTATCTCTTAAAAGTAGTAAAGTGACATCTTTTTACTATAAGCACTAATAAAGTTACAAGCTACATTGCCCATCACTAATACAGAAGAAGAAAAGCTGTATGAACGTTGTCCTGCCCATCTGCTTTTAATATCTGAATGCCAAACTTGCTGCCAAACATGATCCAACTCACCTATGTTAGTGAAACAGAAATGATAAGAATAATAAGCCCCATATCCAGAATAGTAAAGCAACCCAATAGCTGTGACAGTGGACTACAGTCCTTCTCCTGTGGTACTGCACATGGCTGGAGCAGTGGTTAATTGCCAGTCCTTTTCGGCATCATGGGGAGAAAGCCTTTGGAATAGGATCACAAATGAAGGATAAATTTTTTTAACTGTTGCTAAACGATACAGAATTCTTGGTTTACACACAAACGGCACATCTGAGATTAGCAGACTCCTCCTGGGTTAGTTACAGAGATCAAAGATGTGGAAGTTCAGAGAGAGATCTGAAAAGCAGGTTGGTGGATGTGGTGACATGACACACTGAAATCAGGCCACAGGCTTTGACATTGGCTCACCTGCTCTGCACCTACAGGCACTTTCTCTTAAAGTGCGGTGGTGGTATCAGGTCCTCTGGATCCAAAGAGCAAAGGTAGAGTGTATACACACACACACACACACACACACACACACACACACACACACTCACAGAGCGCGCTGGTGTTTGACCAGTAATTTACGAGTGACTGGTGAGTGCCACTCCTGCTGTTAGAAAGCCACTTTGTGGTTGCTATGCTTGCTGCTTTAGGTGTTTCACCTGACAGAGCACCAGCTGAGTTAAGAGTAGCAGCATTTATTCAGCCAGCAGCAGGAAAAAGTGGAATGCAACTACTTTACTGAAGACACTAAGAGCTTTGGTAGGGGACTTTGGGGTTATACTATGTTGACCTTTCAAGGACTACTGACAACTCCTTGTGTCACCAGTGTTCCTAACAGCAAGAGGACAACACCTCACCGATATTAGCAGTTACAGAGCAGGCTGGGCTTGGCTATGTGCTAACCAACAGTGCTGATCTATACAGCTGTTACACACGTGACTGCTTCACCGGTTTTTCAAATAGGACCTCAGCAGCGAGGTCAGCCGGGCCATAAGGACACTCAAACCAAACTGCTGCCAAAAGCATAAAGCATCACTTCCCACCTCTCCTCTCTTGCTTCTCTCCTACGCTATCCCACACTCAGCCCTGTGACTTCTCCTTTCCTTGTATGGGGTCTATCTACCTTCTCTTTGTTGGGTAAGTTTTCTAACAGGTCAGGGGAATGAAGCATTTAAAGGAGAGGCTAGATAGGCACCAAAGCAGGAGAACCAGGAAAGATGCACAATAATGTCCCTTCTTGGTAGCTGTTGGAAGCTATTAGGTTAATTACAGGTCTATTTCCTTTCACCCCTTCAAATACACTTCCACTGCAATGTAAAAGTGCAACTTGTCTTGCTGTGCTGGCCCTGGAAATGCTTGAGAGCCCCAGAGCAGGTGATGCCCATGCACAGGTGGCAGGGTTTTAAGCAAGTGGAGAAAAGGCAGGAGGCAGCTAGCAACCAATGTATCTGGGCATGGATTTAACATGAAGTATAAAGAAAGGTACACTAAGGGGCTGGAAATGTGTGCAGAGTTAATGTGATAAATTCACACAGATGCACAGCTGACTGATCAAGAAATGCAGAGAAGAGACAGAAGTGTAAAGGGAAGTAGCAAAAAGAAAAGCATTACAAAAGCATACACACACACAAAGGAGGAAACTGATGAGAACATCCGAAAACTAACCTCCATGTGCCATGAAGCTTCTGCCACCAAGGTAAGCTTTCAGGTGCTGAAGTCCTACGCTCCTTCCCCCTTCTCCGCATGCCAGCACCAGCTGAAGTGTGGCAGGGTGATGAGTCTGATCAATGACTGATTCAGATGAAAACTACACCCATCCCCATCTTACTTTCCATTTGGATCCCTTCCTGAATCTAAGTGACCACATGATGGCATGATCAGTGATGGTATTTATGCAGTGGCAGCCTGTACTTAGATGAGTTCAAAGTACCCAGTACAACCCTGCTACCCAATAGAACCCTGCAATGCATTCACAACCCAAATCTGTGTCATCCATCCTGGGACTCCATAATGCAAGTGTAACAGGCAGGAGAGCTGGCCAGTTATTCAGTAGTGGCTCTGCCTTGCTCAGTCACCGTTGTGTCATTTGCAGACAAGGAGAAAGTTGCATTAAATGCTTTGCTTTTCATTTTCCTTGCAAGCACACTGTTCTAATTAGGAAACTGAAGCCAGAGAAAGAAATGGAAAGTGGTACACAGGCACAGTGTGCTTACACAGCTGTCTACCCTAGGAACTAAGGAGAAAAGTGATGTCCTCTAGAGCCTCATCATCTTCTGCTTACTTACATGTCAATATCTGAATGCCTGTTAAGGCCACGGAGACTCGGAATAAGCAAAGCTAGAAGAAGAAAAAAAAAAAGAAAAGTGTGCAAATATAAAGGGCTAACATTTCACTGGTTTTGTAAAACAAGTCTTAAATAACCATGTTTTAAAAGACTTACTGGATTCTTCAATGACTAGAATTAAGGGAGCTATTGTTCCTGAAAGGGGTATTTTGGGAGGTGGGTGGTTATGGTGCATGCTGCTAAAAGCAGAGTGTGAACCACTGGCCCAGAGCCATGGACCAAAGGACACTGTGTCCCTTCACATAAAACACAGCTTCAGCATCTGGTTTCTGATGGAACCTCATTTATACAGTGGCAGCTCTGATGTCATAATTATAAGATTAACAGGTAGCGAGTTGTTAAAATGTGGAATTAAGATGAATATTTCTGACACCCATGGATTATTTCTCTGATTAAATGCAATGGAGAAATATTCATTTTTCAGTAATTATGATAACATTGTATGAAGAGTTTCCCTCAATTAATTACAGACTTTGTGAACCAAATAAAGCCTTAATGTGGCTGATGACAGCCAAGCTGAACATGGTCTTCCTTGCCTAAATAATAATGGTTCTTTTCACATAGCTGGCACTTCTGAAAGGAAGATAAATTCTGGCAACCAGATCTTTTTTCCTTAACAGATGTTTCAAAATATGTTAATGAGGTGTGGGTTTCCTAGGCTGTCAGCTGGAATTGACTAACCAGGAAACAGAACAAAATAGATCTGACGCAATCCATCTTTTCCCTTTAAACCTTTAAAGACTATATTAGATTATATATTAATTTTACAAAACACTGCTTGCAATAAATTATATATTAGTACATCCACCTCTCCTAACACAATTTACTCTCAACCTTTCTTTCACTAATTCATAACTGTATGTGACAGACATATCTATTTGAAGGGTTTCAGAGTGGGTCTGGCATTCAGAACACTATCACAACACCCAGAAGGAAAAAAAAAATAAATCAGAAGAAACACATTATTTGCAACATGTTCAAACTCTGCAGTTTGTGAAATGCAACACATTTTTTTTTGATAGCAAACAAAATTCACACTGAACTTGAATCTTAAGTAATTTTTTAAACACAGCTTTATCTTCACATTGAAGAAAGCTGTGCTAATGAAGGACCAGCTAGAATTATATGCCTAGCAGAGAGATGAAAGAGAATGACTCTTAATTAAAAACTGAATCATGTTTAAATTTTCCACTTACAGTAGTTGTCAAACTCTTCTTTCTTGTCTACTTTCTAGAGTAACTGTCCATCTCAGTATCAAGAAGCAGATGATTTCATGACAGTCTACCATGTTAAAAGTTCACATACCCACAAAAAGTAAACAGTTGAGAAGCACTTCAACACCTTCTACTTCCAGCTTTGCTACTCACAAAAGCACTAAATTTATGTGCCTGATATATGTTTGGCATCACTAAGGTGGTTCACAGAATCACAGAGCGGCATGGGTTGGAAGGCACCTCTGGAGATCACCTAGTCTAACCCCATGCCAAAGCAGATTGACCTAAAGCAGGTTGTACAGGAATGCGTGCAGGTGGGTTTTGAAAGTCTCAAAAGAAGGAGACCCCATAACCTCTCTGGGCAGCCTGTTCCAGGGCTCCGTCACCCACGAGGGAAAGAAGTGCCTGTTGCCCCTTGTCCTCTCACTGGGTACCACTCAAAAGAGACTGGCCCCATTCTCTTGACATCCTCCCCTTAGATACTGATAAGCATTGATAAGATCCCCTCTCAGTCTTTTCTTCTCCAGGCTGAACAGCCCCAGGTCTCTCAGCCTTTCCTCATCAGAGAGATGTTCCAGTCCCCTAATCACCTTTGCAGTCCTCAGTTGGACTCTCTCCAGTAGTTCCCTCTCTCTCCTGAACTGGGGAGTCCAGAGATGGACAGAACACTCCAGATGTACCCTCATGAGGCCACAGTAGAGGAGGACCAGAACCTCCCCCAACCTGCTGGTCACACTCTTCTTAATGCACCCTAGGATACCATTGGCCTGCTTGGCCACAAGATTCTACTGCTGGTTCAGGGTTAACATGTTGTCCACCAGGACTCACAGGTTTTATTCCACAGAGCTGCTTTCCAGCAGGTCAACCCCTAACCTGTACAGGTGCATGGTCTTTGAGCAGGTTAAAAAAACCTACAGTAAATCCTGACAACACAGAACGTAAAGTACTAGTTATTTTTAGCCAATGTGTGTTGTTAGAAAGTCAATAATTTTAGGAGCTGTATCAATAACATTATCACTGTCAGAACTCACAGCTTTGCCAGTTATTAGGAGTATTTGCCAACTCTTCTTAGCAAGTCCCGAAAAGAAGGGAAAAATCAACAACTGGGTTGATATTTTGTCATAGTTTGCAGCTGAAATACTACAGATACTGCTGATACGCAACCAAACTACCAGATTTCAGACACAACTGTTCAGGCATTTCCATGAATGTGGTGAGAGGAAAACCGACTGCTCCGCAATTTCAGGCAATTCAGGTGATCATTCCCTGAAAAACTGTAACACCTCATGCACTGGAAGAATAACAAAATTTGGAAGACTGATGGATAAGCTTTTATGTCAGAAACATGCTCCTTACTGCAATTCCTCCAAAAGCTGTCCAAACTCTGAAAAAGTGAACTACTGCTATTAAAAAAATATGCACTTATTGGAGATTTCTGAAGAGCTGGCTAAAATGCTTGGAACTTCTTTTCTTGCTGAGGAAGTTTCACTCTTTCTCTGTCCCTGTCTATGACTGGATGTATCACCTAGCAAATCACCTGCCCTGCAGGACTCAGACTGCTCTGACAGGGAGAGAGGGATAAACCTCCTTCACCCCTCTGAGCTGCAGCAGTACAGGACAGTGTAATGGAAGACACCAAGTCTGCCTTCTCTTCACCATCACCTAGCACAGGGGAGGAAGCTGCTGAACTTAAATACTGGGAAAGAAATGAATCTAACATAGTTATAGGTTCATTTGGGTGTCATCATAGAAGTTACTTGTGCTCTTCATCACAATCTCTCAGGTACTTTTTTAATATGTTCTTCTGAGTGGCTGGGAAGTGTTACGGTTGCTGTATTGCAGAGAAAATACTGAGAATTAAAGACTCAAAGCAACACCCCCTAAATGTCAGTTGTGTTGCAGAGCAGAAACTGAATCTGAGTTTCCAATTTTTCTCCTTTTGTGCTAGCCTGGTGAGAAGGTTGGGATAGAACAACAGTGATTTGGGCTTGGAAAAAGACTAGAATTAGTATGTCTAATGATCTTTGTCTAGTTAATTCCCACCTGTAAAGTGGAAATATGTGTTTACCATTACCTTTAGGGACTATTGTGAAGGTAAAGCCATTGAAGACTTTGAAATGACCAGATGAAAACTACAAAAATAACTAAACCAGTAACTTCCAATAGACATGTTACTTCTGGGGTCAATATGACTTCAGAGTAGTGGGGTTTAATTATATAATTAACTTTTATTTTTTTTCCTTTTTTTAACTGACTATATAAAAGCAAATGTATGTGCATACCTAAAGAGAAATGGGGATGAACTATATAAAAAATTTAAATATAATAAAAATGAAAACTTTGATATCAAGCTGGTAGCTTCCCCCATCTACCATTAAATAAATCCCTTCACTCCCCACTGAGCTAGAGTCACTCTCTTATGGAGAATTTGAAAGACAATGGCAAAACAGGCAATGTTTTTTCCCTCTGCTGCTTGTATAAAAGGCAGTAAAATACAGTTTTATTATCACAAGCAAAACACTAGAGCCATTTTCTGCTGAGGCATTCC
>NW_008582105.1:12524-39450 GCF_000691845.1 Merops nubicus
TTGACCTGGAACAAGTGAGAAGCTAAGCTTATGTCTTAAGTTTGCTGTGCCTCATAAATAAGGGGTAATGGTAAAATACACTGATATATGCGTCATAAGCAGGACCTCTTATTTTCTCCAAGCGGTTCAAAATTTGTTATGTTAGTCCTATTGCTAATGGCAGAACTTACATATTGTGATGGCTGCTTTTACATCAGGCTGTTCCAAGTGTTCATACCTAACAGCCATTCTCCTCATCAGACTATGTAAAGTTGTTAATCTTGTTCCAATTTTGAATAATTTTCAACATACAAATCTACGAACAGGCACAAAACATTAGCCACAATGAAATCAAAACAATGTATCAGGAGGCTGAACCAGCACACATTTCAATTCCATCACGTACACCAGTGGTCCTTCTGAGGCAAGAAAGTTGTTAGAGTGTCTCACATTTCTGTGGATATAAAAATACTCTTTTTGGACTTACTAGTCCGCTGTCTCCTATTATCACTGTAATATTTATGTTGAGTAGAACTTCAAAGCCTTCCTGAAGAAAGCAAAATCAAACTGGGTTTTCATCACCTCCTTAAACAATAACCGATTCAGTAACAAAACTTGACTACACTTCAGTGTCACCTAACATTAAAAAAAACAGCAAAATACAAGAAAAACCACTGGACCTAAACACTTCTAATAGTTACCATCAAAACCCAATCCACAGCAGGGCTTTGTTTAAGCTCTGAAATCAAGAAGCATTGATGGCATTAATAATTTACACTGGTGTCATCTTTCATTTACTTTTGCCATCTCTCTTTTACACATTAATCAACATTGTTTCACTTCAGTGGCAGCTGCACATTCATGAAAACACTGGAATGAGATGGCACTGTGGTTCAAAGGCACACCTTCTTACAGGTGTTTTACTGCCATTTGGATGTTCTATTTTTACTCATGTGCTCAGTATTTTGAGGTTTGCAGTCAAAACATTTACTTTCAGATCCACTCACCTCTGTCTTTCACAGCTGCACCCTTTCCTATCTTTACATGGGAAACAAACAGCTCAAATTCAGTTTTGTTGATTTGTGTACAAGGAATCATAAAACAGTCACTACTTTGGACTTTATTTTAGACAAAGGATCTGTCTGTCTCTGCATGTCTTTAGCCCTTCTTGCAAGTCACCAGTGGTCCCTGCTGTAGAAAGCAGCACTCTTCAGTTCCCTGTATCACAAGGGCTTTCAAAGAGATCTAGCTTTTGTCACTCTTTTATCAGCTGAAAGTGAGATGTGAGCCCTGTATTAGCATACTATCCTTGCACAGAGGCATCCTGCATGACTGAAAGCACTGGCCTGTGGTTCTGACATCTGCCAGAGGCTGCGTCATGTTATTGGAGATTGCCAGGGACCAAGTCCAGAGCCAGAATTTCCATTCTATCATATAAAATTTAGGAACAGCCACAGCAGTCAGCATCTAGTCCTCAGGGCTGTCTGTTCAGTGGCCTTATTTTATAATACAGAGCTGCCAGTTCCACTTTCCTAAAGAAGGATGAACCTCCTGACTCCGTGCTCTACCAAGCTTCTAAAAATTCACTCCCTTCACCCAGGTGAATTTTGATTTCCTGTCAGTTCACAGGGGTGTCTCACACCCATTCTCACTTCCTTTCATTCAGCAGTAACTATGATCCAGTGTTGCTTGTCTTGTACACAGTGCCAGGCAAGTGCACAAGTGTGTGGAAACACACTCAGATTTTAATACCACAAGGAAAGCAAGTGTAATTCTCAGATTCTATACTTGTTATATCCTGTAGCAAATAAATAGACACCATCCCTATGCCATAGCTGAATTTGGTGAAGGATTTAACCACTGCAGCATGGAGTTTCCACAAAAAATAAAGTTTTAAATACAATTTTAAATTACTTATTTTGTTGCTTTCATTCACAAGTCTGTTAAAGGCTTTCTTATATGTGACCATAAATATTCAAGAGAGTTCTGTCAGCACATTCATTTCTGATTTCATCTGTGGACTGTAACAACCAGCTTTTCATACAGAAAGAATAGGCTACACAGGCACATATTTTATTTAAATTGCTACTTTATTCCTTACACCTGTATGCAGAACAGAGGGAGAAAATTGGAAGCTCAGTCTCCTACAGGCACTTCAGGCCAAGAGGAAACTCAGATACAAAGAGGAATGAGAGTAAACTTTCAGTCTTTCTTTTAGGCTATGATTCTTGACTATTCACAAGAAGAACTGACTGAGGTATGATCCATTAGGGATTTTCCATTACAAGCTGTTTTGCTTTTTAAAAGAAATTAAGCAAATGTTTAGAGTATCAAGTAACTTCAGTCAAAAGTAAATAAAAAAAGAAATCACAAAATCTGCTACCAGCACTTTCCAATAGTGCATTATATAAAAAGATTAACATCTGACATATGCTTTTCTTTAGCTTTTCTTCTTCCCAGTGCAGCAGGGTGTCCAGTTTAAAAAGTTTTTCTCTCTTTAGATTATAATATAATAAGAGCAGAATTCACTGTTTATTATCAGCAAAAGTTGTATCAAAGACACATGAGCACATCTAGAGGCAAGTATGATAAGACTGTGAGTGTTCTTACTTCCTAAAAAAGTTCAGTCAAGAACCATTTTCTCCCAAATCCCGTGTCATCCAGCTACACTTTACTCATATTGTCCAACAATGTTACTCAATCAGTGATTCAGTCAACATTGAAAACTGGTCCAAGAAGTAATCAAAAAACTCTTTAACCAAAGATTTGAAAGTGGCATGCATATTCTCATTCATTACAAGTAATAGGAAACAAGTAATGTTTCCCATTTTACAGAAAGAAGGATATTAAAAAAATGAAAAGGAACTTCAACAACCCTTTTTCCATCTGCTGTGTTCAAAAACACTTGTGTGGCCCTTGGATTTGAGAAAGGGTAGGTTATCTATTTTGATTTAAAACGAGTGAGAAGTTGCATCACAAAAGGAACAGTACTTTTGAGGAAGGCTCTTGCCCTAGGACAGAGCATCCCAAATGCCTCCAGGGGATCACTGCAAGAGAAAAGGACTTTAATTTTGAATTTGATTTCAAATTCTCAGCAAAGTCTAGTAGAAAACAGAGACAGTTTTAACTTCCACTTAGCAGAGCTTGTATCATTGAGGAATCATATTAAATATTGTATCCTATTTATTGATTTTAAATAGTTCAGATTTCTGTTCTACTCTGAATTGTAACACTGAATTACATATTGAATTGCTACAAACTAGCCAAAAGAGGATATCATCTAATTAGATCACTTGCTAATTACATATGCTTAATGAAAAGAACAAGGGAAAAAATGTGTTGTTTTTTTTTTTTTTTTTTTTTTTTGTGTTACTGCACAAAAGAGAAACTAACTCCTCAGGAAAGTTTTCCTAATTAGATTTATTCTGCAAATACATTTTCCTAAACTGAAGCGACACATATACAGATAGCAAAAATTAAAACTGACATTTTCAGATATGACAATTTGTTTACAGCTTATGGTTGCCCAGTACCTAATGAAGTTCCCCCAATTCACAACCTGCCTGATTCAGCATCTTCAACCTTTTGTTGATTAAAAGGCCCTAGAAAACTTCTCATTGCCCATTTTATTCTTCTGCAGCCCTCTATTGTGTTTCTTGGTACAGTTGCTTCCCTGAAGCCAGCAGGAGGAGAAGTAACCACAAGAAAGGCCCATTTTAAGGAACACTGAAATGGCATGGTAGTAGGATTGTTTAGCAATTGTTCAGTCATTACCAGAGCTTGAATTGAAAGGGAAGAAAGGGACACCTGGGTTTGACCAGTGCAGCAGAAAAGCTGCAAGCCTTTACTAGATTCTTCTAGTTGTGAGAATTACCCATCAAGTGACTGAACAGTTACATATTCATTTAGTCATACCCACCAGGCTGCTGATGCTTCACTGTGCAAGAGCTTTCATTGTTCCTTCCAAGATCAGACCTCTCCTAAGCCCATGAACACTGCACCTATTGGGGCATACAAATCACTGTCCTGAACACCCAGTTCCACAATTCTTGTTCTCTGAAGCACTCTCATCAACTTCCTTACAGCATTTAGGCTTTAACTTTTCTGTTGTACACAAGCAAAGAAATTGGTATGTATTCAGCTGAGATGTAAGGGGAAAAATTCTGTGAAATACAGTGACAGGAAGACTTGTGTCCAGCACAAGAACTGCTAATCAGCAACAAAATGAATGGCTGATTTCTGTCTTTTCAGATACATAAGCACACACAAATAGTGATAAAATATAAAAGCCCTACTCTGTAATCTTAACTCAGTTTTCAGCCTGTAACAATCTGAACTCCTCAACAGAATAACTTTTTTTTGTTTGAATACATACATATGTACATATTTCTCAAATATGAGAAAATATTAAAAGCTGAATAAATACATTCAGCAAAGTCAGCAGTGATAACGCTCTGAGGGAGAAGGTTACGCAGTGATTACACTGTGAATGCATCCATCATCCTGACATCTAGCTTTGCTTAATTACTGGTATAACGTCTTTTTGGGGCAGTTTAGAAATATTTCTTTTCATTCAAACTGACATTTTCTCTGAGTGAGCCTGTGTTATTGTTCTATGAGAAATATAATAAAAGGACAGCATTGGAAACTGTTACGAAGTTACTTGTAGTAAAGTTTCATTACAAACTCACAGTCTGTATTAATTCGAGTGACTGGCACACTGGTCTAACCATCTTAAGGTATTTAAATCTAGAGTAAGAAGAGACACACTCAAGCTGTACGTCAGTCAGACGCTGTTTTTTGACTTGAACTGAGCAGTAAGCAAAATTTCTGTTCAGCAACAACCCACAGTTTGAGACTAAAACTCAAACCACATAATTTTAATGGAAAGAAGAACTGCAATAGCTTGCTTCAGAAACACCAAGGCATTGCCCAAACCTGGATGCAAACACACAAGTAGCACCATGAGCAGGATAAGTAACATCATTAAACACTTCCAAGTTTCAAAACTCTGATCTGAAATGCATGTGAAGTTTTATGGGTACAGGCATGACAGGGTAGTCTAAAACATTTTAGCTGACCTATGCCTAATAGAAAGCTGAGACCTGGAGATCAGTACTCTTTGAATATGTATTTAAAATTCCTGATAAGCTTAACTGAAATCTGAGTTTCAGAACTCAGTAAGAAATCTGTTTGACCTTATGCCTTTCCTAATAATATATTTACAAGCTGTTTTAGTTTGCAAACATGAGTGAGTAGCTTATGAGTACGAAAAAAACAATACAGTTTTAGAAAGAAGGCAGGTTGTTCTGTGTTCTTTTAGTTACATGAGACTAAGTCAGACTGAAGTCCTGGACTTTGATGGAAGTATTTACATAAGTCCTCTTATAAGCAGAATTTTGTCCTCCACTACTTTGAAGACTATTATCAGAAGCACATGGATGGGTATGTTTACTAAGGCACCATCCATTATCAGAGATATTATATGCACAATTTTACTAAAGAATATGGGAAAACAGTGATATCTCAAGTACTAAGCACTTCAAATGAGATACATTAACATTTATTCAAACATTTCAAAAATATAAACATTGGTAAATAGTTACAAAGTGCTGTACCCATCTAGGCCAAACCATTTGAGTCAGGTGAGTGGTGCTGTTTCCTCAACAGCACTATTCATACTAGTTGCTGCTTCAGAATCATGATTCCCAAAGGGATTTCACAAGTAGAGCCTTCTGGCAGATCATGATTCGCTTCTGCAGGGTTATGAAAAAAGTCTGAGTTTTACTTCTGTGAAAGGCAAAATAGCTGTCAGTGTTGATGATGCCAAAGTCCTTCACAAACAGCCATGGTTTAATATCTTCAGAGTGTTATGATCTTTTACGTGGATCCATGCTGGGGACTCTCACGTTGCAGCTGTGCAAAGCCCCCAGGCCCTGCAGAACTAGTCCTGCTTCCAGACTAGGGCCAGAGTGAGACCTACACTAGGCCCTGACAAACGCCTCAGCCAGAGGTGGGCTCATTCCAGAGCTCATTCCTCAAGCTCTGCTTCTGATTATGTTATGGGCTAAGAGATTCACTGGGCTGTGCTGCTTGCACTTCTATCATTTACTATTCAGCATTGTAAGTCAGGGCTCTAGTTTATCTTACCATTTCAGACATAGCCCCTATGTTTTTCTCATTCCTTTCTGCACACTCTTTACAAGTTTGCAACCAGCTTTTAGTCCTGAATCCTTAGACTCTCCTACAATGATACCAGGAGAGAGGAATCCCCGTCAACCCTCTCATTAATACCTTCCACTCACCTAGGAAACATAAAATGTCTGCTCCTGCATGTAGAAAAGCAGCAGCTTTGGAGGTTTCCACTGCACCTTACAACCAGTATGCAATGAATCACAAGGAGAAAGCTGGAAGTGGTTTGCAACATCCTCAACAGCAAAGGTGCCACTGCTGGAGCTCACTGCACTCCTGACGTGAGAATCCCCATGTACAGCCTGTGGTCCTGATCCCCAACCAGAGCAAAAACAGTCTACAAATCTCTCCTCTGTGATCATGATCTCACCACAGCAGCTGCCATATAACTCAAAGGAACTCCAGAAGAATGCTTCTGCCAGCCCATTCCTCTGAATGGGAACAGTGAAAATGAGTGGGAATCCACACCTTGGACAGTACATATGTCCACCAGTACTAAACTTTGCAGTCAGCAGCACCAAGCATTGGAGAACAACACAGCAATTGGTGGTGAGGAAGGGAAAGGAAGCAGGTGACATTTACTTTGTTTTCTCTAAATTCAGCCATAAACCCCAGGACTATGAAACTCCACAGAGAGATACAGGCCTTCATGAAATATCCTTAACAGTTGAGTCTTTAAGGCAGGAAGGATGTGAACTGAACTCTTGGGTAATATTACTTTTCCTCATCCTAGAGGTCCAATGAATCTCAGGCAAACCTCTAAGGCTCCCTGATGTTTTTTTTTTTTCCTAGTCTTACACAGTCCCTTTTATTTACATAAAGTTACCAGCTACCCCCATACAGAGCTTAGAGGATGTTCAGGAGGTTGACAACACCATTTATTATCTATTAGAAAATAAATTGTGGGGGGCACTTCTAAAGAAACTACAACTAGGCTAAGAGTAAAGCATGCTAAAGATATAAATTTCCAATGATGATATAATTGTTTCAAAAATTAAGAAGTTTGGTTAATGAAAGGTCATTACCATAGATAAAATACAAGAGCAGATGTTAAATGATCTGCGATACATACAAAAATCTTACTGTTTTCTATTTAAGAGGTAAAGCTAGACTTTCTATTTTTAAGCCCGTCACCACGGAATTTACTCTGACCAATTCAGCAAAAGGACTACAGTGAAAACAGTAACAATAGTATTGGGGAGCAGCCATTCAACTGGAAGCAGAGCCTGAAAGCCCATGCTTAGTGAGTGTTAATCAAAGTCTGCTAAAGCATGCCTGTGAAACAGAGCTGCCATCTGCCATACTTCTGGACAAGAGTAAGAAAGAAGAAGCTGCTGCTGTTGTTTTTTTGAAAGACCTGGCGCAGTAACGACTGTCATACTGCCTGCACAACAACAGTGTGTGACCTTTGGGCTTTGCTTCCCATCCAGCTCCTTGAGGAAGCTACAGGGCAAGACACACGTGTCGAGAGAGTGCAGTGTCTGCACAGCACCTCAGAGAACTCCTGATTCACTAGTCCATAGGTCGCTGGGAGTCCAGCACTGTAATATTGATTTCTCGTCACTGTTTTAATTCGGCTACTTGTCTTCTTTCAACTCAGTTCTGAAAAATCATAAGCATGTTTAACTGCAACCACTCCAAAGACATTTGTGAAAGGTTGAAGGTAAATGAGAAAGGTGTTGAAAAGATCAAGCATAAAAATTATCTGCTGCAGAACTAACACAGAGTTAGAGACGGTGAATGTCATTTAACCAAAAAAAAAAAAAAAAAGCAGGATCAGATAGAGCATAATTTTAAAAGCTTTTTGTGATAATTGTTCTGATATTATAAAAATATGAAGAATAATGAGGATGGATCCTACTCAATGGCACCTTTTAGAGAAAGGAATGTCTAGATACATGAAGACACTTGTCATTTCCTTCCTCTATCTTAGCTCTTACTTCCTGTTTGCATTGCTTTGGGTCATAGGAGTGACATAGACCACTGAACAATATCAGACTATGAGAATGGCTAGAACTTCCAGAGCCCTTCTGAAGATAATACATATTATATTGAAATCAGCACTTCAGCCTAATCCTGTTTTCAGCCTTGTGTGTTTAAGAAAATAGTTATAGGTTTCCTTTTCTAAACTCTGTTAGGTTTCTGGTTCTGCACATCTAGGGTATGGCTAAAATTCTACCTTTCTGTCCTGTCAGCAGCTTGTAAAATGTATGTGTATTTTCATAGATATCCAAATTCTGTAAAATTGCACTGGGTACTGTTACATGCAAAAAAAAAAAAAGTAGGGACCATATAAGTGCAAGACAGTATTGAAAAAATGAAGCTATTAGATGAAATAGCTCTGTCAGACAGAAACAGGAGTGTCTTCTGCCTTTCACTTAAATGCCAGCCTACTGAAATCAATGGATTCAAAGATAAAACTAAAGCATAACACATCTAGCTACATGCAGTCCTTACTGCACACTCATTTGTCTATGTGTCATAGACAATGTTACCAAAATCCTGTCCACTTTTTTGACCTTATTAGTGATCTAATAAAAGATATTAAAGCCTGCTTGCACACCTTGCATCACTCATATGTGCTACACTGTAAGCACACTTCTTATTTCCTGAAAAGAACACAAGATGTTTTAAGATCCAAACAGAGCAGCTCCCTCAAATTTAAATATTTAGGCATATTGAACAGCTTTAAGTATTTTGTTGCCTAGTTTCTGAGTTTGCCTCAGACTTGGAGATTTAAAAAAAAAGACATAATGAATATATTCATCCACACAGAAAGGTCCCCCCCTCAATCCTGTGGTCAGAGGTAGAAAACATCTCTGATGACCTGTCACTGCCCAGCCAGTGCAAGGAGAGGAGCACCAGGTGATGAGTAATATTATAAAGTCCTGTAACAGTTGATCAGTTCACAGGAGAGCTCAGAACACTGAAAACTTTTACACCTAGCACTCTAATTAGCTATCTTGCTTTAATATTAAAAAAAATCAACAACAACAAAACAAACAAAAAAACCCACCCCAAACAAACCACAAACAAAATAAACCACCAAAAAAAAAACAAACCAAAAAAACCCCAACAACCCTGAGAGACAGTAAGCCTCAGGCTGATACAAAACCATGACTCCATGGGCTGGACACTCAGTCCCAGGAGATGAAGTGCTGCACCTCACACAGCACATCCTCTCTTTGCAGGGGTATCAGAAAGGACATGCAAGGGCACCTGAGTTCCTGTGGGAGTGGAGAAGGGGTACAGAACATATACTAACAGCTAAATGCTTGCTTAACTGTTCCACATTGATGAGCTTCTGAGGTCATGGTGGTGAAGTAGGGCCAAGGCAAGACAGATACCTGAATCAGCAGCCTTTCCCTCTTTTTATACATGCACAGAGTCACACAGCATCTTGCAGCGGCAACTTCTGTGTGAGCAACAGGCTTCATGGCTGCTATTTGGCTTTCAGAACTTGTAAGTGGTTTTGAATCAAATGGAAAAAAAGCATTAATTACAAATATTCACGTAACAATATTTATTTAATAATCTCCAGTGACAGGGAGCAGTGAAGAATCAAGAAAAGGTTGTACTGCACATCAGCATTCTCACCCCTCTTATGTGCTTATATTTCAGTATCTTTAAAATTAATTTAAAATTAAAAATTCCCAGCCACATCACAAGGGAGTTTTGTCTATGTATTGTGGCTAGGAAACTAAAATGCAGAAAGAAAACAAGACTCTCTCAAGTACATGTCTCAGTACAGGAAGGATATTCGAAGCTGCTTTTATCACTTATTTGTTTTATTATTTATGAGGCCATCTGCAGTCAGTCAGTTCACCTAAGCCTGGTCACAGCTGAAAGCCCATTTTTGTTGTTGTTGTTTCTGCTTCTTCTGACATGGAACCTGCCTCTTAAAAAGACATGATATGAAATGCACTACTCACTCACAGCTGCCCCCTCTTTTCCCCAGTAGCTGTACGATTGTTTGATCTTAGTGCGATCAAGGTCTATAGGATGTTGCTTGTAACTCCCCTTATAAACAGCACTTCATGTACAGGCAACTCAAACTGATGGGCTGACAACCAAAACTAGCATACTTATGTTCCTTTTGTTTGGGTATTGCAATTTTTCTGGGCCTTTTTTCATTTAAGTATCTTACAATAGCAGGAAGTCCTGCTGATTACAATATCAGTAAGGCCTGCTTAATAAAATATCTGAGTAACATATATTAGAGGCAAATTAAATTATAAGCAGAGCACACTTGTCTAAGTCAAGATTTAAGTCAATCTTCCCTCATTTAGTCCCACACGGTCCACATACACCCAGCAATGCATAATCTCTGTGCCCCATATCTTCTTAGGTCAGGCTTGGTCATTCAGTTTATGCATAGAAAAGCTGCCAATTCCCAAAGCGTGGAAGGATTCCTGAGTATCTGTTTCCAACCACTTTGTGCAAAGTTATCCCTTGAAACACATAGGAAGAAGGATGTGTTGGATTGTGATAGCCACCACAGGTAATTCACTATAAATGTTCTGAGGATGCCATATCACAGCTTAGTGTAGCTGTTAGTGCTTGTCTCAAACCTGCCTTTACAAACATTAATCTGCAGCTGAGGAACTAATTTCTATCATCAACACCAAACAGACAATAACCACTAGCCAAACAGGAACTGGCTAACCACAACATTGAAAGTTTTTAAATGTGACTTTGAACCTCCAAAATGTGGCAAGATATTTTCATGCTTTCCTCTGCAATCACGAAGACTACCAAGTTTCTTCTATTAGCTTCTCCCCGGAACTGTAGATTTTAAAAAAAAAGTACAACTACATGTTTTGTGGTAAAACTACCTGAAATAACAGCACTATATCATACCATTTAATCATCAAAAGTTTGGGTATGAGGGATGAACAACGCACGCTGTGTGACTGTGGCCATACAAATAGATGACACTGTGCAGAAAATATGGTCAATGTTCTAAACAGTGTCTCAGAGTTATGGTTAGGCAGATATGGTGAATTAAAGAAAAAAAAAAAGCATAAAACTTCATCTACATAACTGATCAGTGTAAGTGCTGTGGCCGCATTTCCACAGCATTTAGAGGGGATTTCATATCTGGTTTGGGTATTTCTCTAAGACAGGACATCTAATTTTTTTAGGCTCAATGAAACCATATGCCAGTTTATGTAAGGCTTTCCATACAGATTTACCTTGGTACTTTTTAAAAATATTGTTTGGTTTTTTTGTTCTTTTCTGACAGGCTTCTTGAACACTCCAGCAAGAAGCATTGTCATCTTGCCCTACTATGTTAAATCTGAAATTTCAGGCTGGACGTGGACAAATTAGCTGTGCTACTGTCCAGGGCATTATTTTGTCCTAAGGAAAAGTACACTGGGGAAGTGATCAGAACACATGATGTCATTTCTCTCCCAAAATCTTCTAGAACCATTCACAAAATCTAAGTCTGAAGAACTAATGCAAAATGTCAGGTCTAATTTAGAAAGCTCAGTACCTCAATGTTATTTTAGCAGTTCTCAGATATTCTGTAGCTAAACTGCATTCAGACAGATAGCATTAGAAAGACTATCTCCTAACTGAAGTTACCACGTCAATACAAATGATCATCATTTTACATTTAAACTATTTATCTCAAACAAAGAAGCAGGACCTTCTGGTTGAATTACTAGACAGCTTCAGACGTCTATTTGCAATAAAGTATGAGCAGAAGCAGCTCATCTTTCCAATATACATTCAGACACTTTACTCTGTGTCAGTGCTGGTAAAATAGCACATAAGACTAGAGGATTCACACCATCTACCATCTGTTTTCTCCAGATAAAGTATACATGTTACTTTTCATGTCTACTCTGGAATAAATGAGCTCCTACCAACTCCATGGGAAATTATTCCACAAGGTATTAATGTTGAAAGTCCCAGAGTTCCTTCCTGTCAGAGTTCCTTCAAAGAATAACCATGAGCAACTATTTTTAAAATTTGAAGCCACATTCTGCCACATTTGCACCAAGAGACAGCTGAGGATGAAATTCATGAATGTATTTTATCTCCCTGAATTCCTTTGTGGAGCCAGCCCTTACTTCAGAAATTGCCTTCAGTTAAACCAGCAAATATCTTTGGGGAAATAAGATCCTGTATCTCATAAATAAAACTTCAAGAATCTGTTTCCATACTTGCATCCATGCATCTTTCCTACCCATGCAATCCAAACATTAAGGTAAGCCTACCACGGGCAGGCAATAAGCACCTGGCAACAAAAAAACACTTGTATCTTTCTTACTAAACAAGGCCTTCTGCACTCCAGAGGAAAGAGAACTTGGATTTTGTTGTACAACCACCATTTGGATCTTGACAGAAATTAAATATAGAGGTTAGTCAATGAATGACAATATGATCCTGAACAGTACAGGGAGCATATGCAGTGTTTGCTTTTTATCACCTCCATATCATCTTCCACAGTTTGTGGATGAGTCTCCTACCACGAAAATGCCTCTGCTAGAAGGACTGGGAGCAAAAATGAACAACACTCCTCCAGTGGCTGAAGACTCAAAACACCAAAGGGATGAACTGAGGCAGTTTGTAATTTCCACACAATGTTCCAGTCTGTGATATGCCAAAGTATACATGAATATATGAAGTTTCCACTTCAGCCTATTTTCTTTCCAGCAGTCTTCCTACTCTCTCATTAAAATCTATTCTGAAGTCAGACAGTGAGCAATACTTACTTATGTACTGAATGAATTTCACTAACCCTCTTTTTCATTTAGTAGCTGATACTGTAAAATAAATTAGTTTTAAAAAAAGTTTGGCCTTTTTATCTTGCAGCTTTCGTCTTTAAAAACACCTCTCCTCTACAGTTTCCATCTGCACCTGCAAGTGATAACTTTTCTTCATTACTAGGCAAACAAAGTTAGGCATTAATCCCAAAGGAAGGACCATAAAATTGGTTTTGGCCTGCCTTTAAATTTCCTTGCTATTTACTGCAGCTAAATCCATGAACCAATCTCTAGCTTTGCAGCTTTGCTTCCTGAACTCATCTATTAATGATATGTCAAAATCTAAAGCTCCCTGAAGAAAAGAGGTTGCCATGGGATACTGAGCGCTTAGGAGCAAAGCGTAGAAAGACGTATCCTGCTGAGAAAGGCTCCAAAGACCTTGCTGTGTCAGCCAGTATTGCTTTTTATCTCTTTAGATGAAACAAAATCACTGCTCTGGGAGTCACTGGGCGTCTGTCAGCCCTGATTGCTCCATCCTACTGACCATTTCAACAGGCCTATAGGAATCCATTAATGGAACAGAAACTCCTCCGGTTCTGCAAAAGCTCTTCCCTCCAAGCTTTTGAACTGTCTCCAAAGCCATATGCAAAGAAGTCATGTGCTACAGATTAGTGATGCTTAGGAGGGAGGAAAGGAGAATAAAGTGTGCAAGCTTTAGGTGAGGTTAGCTAGCCAGGTGGGCATCATTTCCTCAGAGGTAAAGCTGACTTTTTCAAAAGGCAAGAGGAAAAGAAGAGTTGAAGACCAGAAGACGTGAGTGCTGAAGGATAATTTCCAAGACAAAGCATAGCTTCTGCCAGAAGTGTGTGCTTGGTGAGAAAAATAGAATCCTGAATTACCTGAAGGGCTAACAAGAGAGAAGGCATTTGTGACAAGTTCCTTGTGTGCATTGAAGAGCTTGGTCACTGTTGTACTTGGAAGCATTTATATATTCCCACAGTGAGGGAGGCACACTAAATCTTTAAAAATGTCACTTTTTCTGTATATAGATTTCTGCTCACTCAGAAGTGGCTTTTGACACAATCTTTAGCAAGAGACAACTTTGCAGAAATTCTGTTCTCCCTGGAAATAATTCCCAAAAGAGAAGAAAGGATACATTTCAGTAAAAATTTGCACCTTGTGTCCCCATCTTTTGTAGCAAGCTTAACTCTTTGTAAGGGAGCTGTAAAGATTTAGTTGCAAATATTGTACATAGGTAACTTCCTGAAAGGATGGAATCATAAGAACACCATCTTCAGCTGGTAAAAACAATTATGCATTTACGTCTCGTATGTTTATAATTAATTTCTTGAAGGAAAATATAACAGAATTCTGCCTCTGGTCCAGCAGTGACGTTCAGCTGAAACACAAGTGATACTGATAATTTCCATGCACAGCTGTGTAGAGTGTCCACAGCTACCTAAATATCCAGGCTCTTGTCTTTCTGTTTTACAGTCATTTGTACAGATAGAAGTGAGGCAAAATGATGCACAGGTTTAACAGCATGGTGTGCAAGAGCAAGTGTAGTGTCTGCTTCACTTCATTCTGTGGTGAAGTGACTGGTGGAGGTAAGAGAAGTTCCTCTACCATAACAGCTTCCAGTTGAAGACCATGCTGGATTCTGTCAGCAGGACTATCACAAGTATCCAAAGCTAAAAAGAAACCACAAAATCCAATATGTATTGTACAGTTCAGGACAGATAACATTTTATAGCACAACAAATAACATGGCATTATTTACTTCCAACACGAGATACCAGAAAGATCCTACTGAATATACCAACAAGATGAGAACTAAAATTTTGTGTTCATGTTTCCAAAAAGCCTTTATCACAAAAAATACAGGTAATTTACAGGAAAGAAGAACAAATTATTACAGAATAGGACACTGAGATTTATGGGTTAGGATCAAAAGATTAACATCTAGTTAAATTAAGTCTATTGTGAAAGGTTGTGTGGAAACCAGCTTGTAGTATTAGAAGGTCATAAACAATGAAAGGGGAGAGTAATTACTTTTACTCAAGGGACAAATTACTAGAGAGCATTGAATTTCTTTAAAGAAACAAGAATACAAGAGTCATACAAAATTGTCTTTGGTGAAGCATTTCTTCTTGAAAAATATTTTTAGTTCAAAAGCATTTTAAGGGTAAAAATTCTCCTACAAATTGCAGAATCTTTCAAGCTAGAATTTGTTTTGAAAGCAACTATGGTGAAGTTCTTCCACTGTATTACTTAATAAACTCAAAATCCTTATGAATTTTTGACTGTGTTATCATAAATCTAGTGACTAATTTATTTTTAAATGTAAGAAAATAAATTAAAAAGTGGTAAAACACACAGGACATAAAAATTATTGAAACAAACAATAAAATTATTCGAGCTGCAATTAGTGCCCAAGCTCTCATTGCATGCTTTTGAAAACTTCATCCTCCCTGGTGTGAGCAGAAGCACAATGTCACAGTGGATTGTATCGACTGATGGCCCAAATAACCTGCATAGTTAACTGCAGCATCAGCTCCCACCCATAGACCAGGACAAATCCCACACTATGAATAAAACATTTAGGCAGATAATAGCCTTAGATCATTAATGAAGAATAAACTACACTCTCATATCTTTGAATTTCACTTTCTGATGTAAGGCATCACTTTCAGATCTAAGTTAGAGCTCTTTGGAGTGGGGGTGTGAAAATCTCCTGTTTTAAGTCAGTGGCAAAACTTCCACTGACCTCTGAGAAATCACAGAAAGACTTAGGTTGGATGGGACCCTAGAGGTCATCTAATCCAACCTCCCTGACATGTGCAGGGACCCCTCTCAACTAGACTAGGTTGCTCAAGGCCTCATCCAACCTGGCCTTGAACACCTCCAGACAGCGGGCATCTACAAACTCTCTGGGCAATCTTCTCCAGAGTCTCACCACCCTCATACTGAATAACTTCTTCCTAAGATCTACTCTAAATGTCATGAACTTCTCTGAAAAAATGTCAGCAGTGCAAGGGACACAGTCAGTTACTCAGAGTAGCAAAATGCCATCTGTAAATCTACAGTTCACTCCCAGAGCAGCCTACGTTTGGGGCATGTGATGCTAGCCCACTAACGTAGATAGCTACTTTTCCTAAGCTCCTTCCATAGTCAAGTAAGAGTGACATGTAGCACTTAGCTACTTCCTAGTGCTCTGACATTTAGCAAAATTAAGTCTAGAATTCTACATATTCAAATACAGTCCTGGTTCTTTGCTGCTTCCACCTAAAAGTGCTGCTGGGGATGTGATTTAATTTCCTTAAATACAGAGAGGTGTAGTGTTGAAGCATATCTCTGAAACATGCTTCAGCTCCCTTGTAGGTCATAGAGAGCAAAAAGCAACACAGGAGAGAACTATCAAGATTACCATTCATTTACCCAAATGCAGACATCTTGAACTACAAGTGGACCTTTAAGTTGGAGACTGACCCTTGGAAATGCAAAACCTACCCTTTGGAGCCTGCACTGAAAGAGAGATCATTGTTTACTTTATTTTAATGTAACCTGTATTGAACACAGAAAGTCAGAGCAGCTGTGGTTTTAATTCCTGGCTATAGGGCTTCAGACAAATTGTTGGTGTGCATCTTCAGGGTTGACTTCCCATGGATATTTTGCATTTAAATAAATAAGCCAGGATGGCCATTAAATCTCTTTAAAACCCCAACTTTAAACAGTTATTGACCTTTATATCAAGGTTGGCTTTGTACCTCAGCTCAAGGATGACCTCAAATTGTGTATTTAATGCCATCTAAAGACATTCCTTTTTTCAGTGAAGACATGGCCTAGGGCTGCTACATCTCCTTCTTCTGTGTGCTGGAGCATGGATGTCTTTTGAACTTCCTGAAGTCATCAGGATCCTCTGGGTATTATCATGTTTATTTTGAAAAAAGACTGGAGACTAAGACCATTTCTGAGGCTATTTTGAAACTGTTCTTTCAAACTCTGTTACTCTAACGTTCAATTTTAAGGACATCAGAAACAAGTGATTAAAGACCCATTTCCCCTGCAGAGACACTATTTTTACTCATTTTTGATGCCCTATTTGGCTATTTATTGCCCTTATTGTTCCTTTTGATGGTTGTTAGGGAAAAGGAGATTAAAACTCAATGTGCAGCACAGCTCATTCTAGGGTATAATTTTTCTGGTATTTAAAATAATATATGCTAGATAATAGATAAAAATTACTGTGTTGAGCTCAAAAGGGAATATTACTGTGCCATATTTAGTTTTATTTTTTCCTAGTCTTCAAAAAAAATGTCTCCTAAGGGATGTACAGGAAGAAGACAGATGTGATAAATACAAACAGATTTCCTCTGTGAATGCAAGATGAGAAACATAAGGCCCAGAACAACTGACTCTCTTTTTCTCCATGGAACAAAGAAAAAGTTCCTCTCTAGACAGAACTAATTTAGTTTCATTTTTTTTTTTTTTCCACTGAAGTACATGCTGTCACACATTATTTGGAGCATATGACATAATTCTGTGAATAAAAATAATTTCTTAATCTTGCACCTATGAAAAAATGGGAAGAAATCCCCTCTTAGGTGATTGGTACATTGGACAGGACAAACCCCAAGGTCTCTCTTGGAAAACACAGAAATTTAGTCAGCAACCATGTTCTGCTCTGGGGCCCTACTTTATTTCAGAGACTGTTGATTTCATTGGGAAGGTTGGTGCTCCCAGATACGATCAGCAGCAAGAGATTCTGGGTAGGTCACATGAGGCATCAGCTTCACTGATAAAGCTCATGTCATAAAACTGAAACAGGTGGTTGTATGCAGGAGATGGACTTCCATACAAGTACTGCTCATCTTAAGTTGGTGTCCAGAGAAGGAGAAATTATTCACCCACTTCTCAGCCTGCCCGGAGCAGAGAGAGGAAATTCTTATGGGGAAGAATTGTCTTGTGCAGAAGAACTACAACAGCTCAACCTAGCAGTATAGGAATGGCTGTGCTAACAATAATGCACCACCTGGCTTGTGATATTTTATGATTTAAGTGAAACAAGAGGCAACAAGTTTTATCAAGTAGGAAGAAAAAACTTTTAAGGTGACTAACAGATTTTTAAAGCTTCTGGAACCTGTGAATGAAGTGAGACTAGTGAGTGAGTTTAGACAAAGCATTTAGAAGCAATACCTGAAATGGGGTAGCTGATTCCTGTAGCTGACACCTGTCAGAAAGAATTCAGAGAGGAATTTCTCAGCTGTATTAAGAGAGAAAATATGCCTGTGGTCACAGCCTCTTCTTACCTCCTCAGGCTCAAATTCTACAGCTGACTGCCTTTAGGCACATGTCTGTGTGCTGCTCACATTGTTTTAACAGGGTCCCATGAGGAGTAGAACTTGGAAAGAGCAAGGTTTGATTCCTGTTCCCACCAAAGGGTTCCTTGTGAGCCCTGGAGCATCTCATTTCATCTCACAGTTCAACTCTTCATTCAAAAATGAATATAGTAGCACTTACCTGTTCTACCTTAAACTATAAAAATAAAATTATTAATGTATCTGTATCACTCAAATGTTACACTGAAGCATCACACAGAAGCATTCCTAAATCCACGTGAACAACTGATTGTCAGATCAAAGTGTTTGGTTATCTCACATGAATTTTAGATCTTTCTCTCACAGAGCATATAGCGTGCCACAGACCAGAACTTCTAAAAGTTGAATATTAGCTACCAGTGTTACTGACTTAATAAAAAAAAAAAAAAAAGCCTGATCAGCACAGTTTGAAAGAGTTCTGAAAGACCCTTTTGGATTTCATGACTCAGCCTGTGGTTGCTATGCAGTCTATGAATGTTGCATCAGACATCTGACTACCCAGAACTCATAAGCTACCTGCACACTAAACACTGCAAGTACCAGAAAACTTGTTTTTCTAATAGACCCTTAATTTACCAATATCTGACAAGATCAATGAACAGATGACCTCAGGAGTGACAGCTATTTAAAAAAAAAAATAAAAAAATAAAAAAATTACAGGACCCAGGGGTAATGGATGCAATAAAGACTCATGTAAAATACTAATTCAGCTGCTTTCCTCATGGATCCTTTACAACCTGTGGTCCCTGAAATTAAGTATTTCTAGGGATTATAAAGTGTATTGTTTACTACATCAGTTCATATACTCTGTCAGACTAAATGATTCAGAGATCATAAACCTGCCAGATGCAAGACCTGGCATCGATACACACACTTTTCTTCTGACTGTCAGGTTCTGGAGAACTTCCTTTATTTTTTCCCCCCAGCTTTCTCACTGCACTTGTGTGGTGCATGCTACTCTATATTCATTGATATAAAGCCTAAGAAATAAAAGTAACAAGAATTTCAGGCTTAGTACATACTACAGAAGATGCTTCCTTTGAAGTGGTTTCAGTTTTATAAGCATAAACATTAGAATCCTGAAAAATACATAGAGAACCCAACGAAAATAATAATCACACAGGTCAGCTGATCAAAAAGCTGAGAATATGACTGACTGCAGAGCTCAAGTGAAGAAGGAATTCAGGATACAGAAAAAGAGAAAAAAGCTAGAGAGACATTAGCCACTTGATAAGTCAAGATTTAAACTGAAACAAGAGGTGTTGCAGGAGGCAGGTGAACTGTGCTGACATTTTAGGGAATTAAACAAAATCTACAAATGGAAACAGGGAATCAAAAGGATGATATGAAAGTATGGTTTAAAAATTGTTTTGGAAGATAAAGAAGGAAATACATAAGGTGAACTTTTACTAGATTTGAAGATCAGCTATCAAGGGAAAAATGAAAATATTAACATTTAAGGAGATGGCAAAGGCTACAGAAAATGACTCCAAAAGAGCATAGGCAGTGTAAAGACATTAGGAAAATGAAAAGGACTTTCCTGAAGATGTGAGGTGAAAATATCACTCACTATACTGCTGTAAAACCTTAAGTAAACAGATTCTTAAGGTCAAGTATAGTGACTGCATCAGCTACATCATTTTCAGGTCAAGCCTTTCAGTGGTCAGACATTACCCCAAGCTGAGAGAACACCAAAGTGCCTGTGCAGCGCTCTGATTAGTTTGCATGTGTGTTACTGTCATTGCCCGGGAAGAAGACTTGCAGAAATATTTGCAATTCACAGTGTACACAACTTGGATAACCACAGTAGTTTTATTCACAGAAACGGCACAGAGATTTCTTTTTGGAGTCTAAGATCTTGGATAACTGAACATACCTGACATCAAAGAGGCTAACAGCTGTGACTTCTACGAGATACTTAAAACACCAGTGTGATACTATATTGGATACCTCTCCTGTTCCAAAAGTATGTTTCCCTCTGTTTCATATTTTGGAAAAAGTATTCCAACTTCAAGGAGACTAACATCAATTCTTCTGAAGCATTTAGTTTTAATTTAGAAGAAAATAAAGCCATATAAAAATTATACCCTAAAGTAGGTTATTTTTTTTCTGAGATAATCTTACAGACAAAAAGACAAGACTAGATTAAGGCAAAAAGAGGAAAACACAGAAAACTAATTAGAAGGTGAAGTCTAGATATAAGAGCAATTACAAACCTCACCTGTAGGAGGCAATTTTCATGACAACAGCAGCAGTCATTTAATCTCCTCTCTGGGCCCTGGCCCTTAACTTCCCGCACATCCCAGGTGTCATCTCTGCACACCGCATGGCAAGAAACAGGCCAAAATTCAAAAGTTCAGATCTGTAACTAGTGCTGAATCTATTTAACCTCAAAATGCAAGAAAAATGTTTGGATACAAAATAAATTACAATATATTATAGTTGCGTCCTCTTCCTTCACAAGTGAAATGCAAATAAAACCCTCAGAAGTACTCACAAATTCAGCATCTCAGGTTCTTCTCAATATTGCAACTAAAACCCAGCTCAAGTCTCTGTTAGAGAAGCTTATTGCTCTCATCAGCTGATGATGTCACAGAGTACACACAGACATAGGGCCGGTACTGAGACTGCTTAAATTCCTGTTTGAAGTCCCACAGAGGCTGTGATAAAACACTAATCATCAGAGTTTTACACACCCTTCAGTAAATCTGCAAATCTGCAAAGCTTGACAAATTACCAATATAGCTACTCCAACATAAAAGCCAGAAAGATAAACCCAGTAACTCACATAGCACCATTCTTGACTTAAACCAATACAACAAAAATTACAAGCTTATGATTCTAGTAACAAATAGCTATTTTGCGTAAAGGTAACCCTCCCTAAAAGATATAAATTTAGCTCCATGTAGTAAATAATAAGTGAAGAAAGTTAATAATCTCAAATTGAAATTTTCTTTTTTTCCACTTTTCAGTTATATTCTGCATGAGAAAGTATTGTTGGGAATGTCAAATAAGCTAAAAAGACATTAACTAGCCAAATGAGACTACTTAAGAAGATAAACAAAAATGAAAATTAAATGCTTCTAAGCCTAATTTAGGCATAGGGCATAATCATTATGAAACTTAATAAAAGGTAAACAGAGTTTTAAGAGTCACTTTTCAATTCAATAAATTTGGGTCCATGAAATGGGCTCCATTTACATGCAAAACTTGTCTTGACTACCTAAACTACCCACAGCTGGAAGTGGTTCAATTTTCCAGTTATAACTAGTTTTACTGTAAGTTGAAAGAAAAATTATATACAATATAAAACCCTGTGATGACCAGGTAAGTTGAGTAGCGTGCAATCAATGACAAGCAATATTTGGAAAAGGAAGAACAACTCTGGCTTCAAATGAGGGAAAAACATTGAAGAGAGAACTGGAGGGACAGACCCTGGCAGCTGCTGGAGTATGCCACGTGTGCAGGCAGGCAGGACGGGCATGGAAGCAGACATAGGAAAGAAGATGGGAATCATTCACCACACAGCTACAGCTAGGAGGTGACACTTTCCTGCTACTCTTCTCTGTGTGTGCTTGACTCTGTAGAAGCACTGAAGCCAGAGACAGCATGGCAGGGTGAACAAGTGGACACAACCATATGCTGATTTCAAAATGTGTCTACTTAGAGAGGGCAACAGTCAAGTGCACCTAAGGCAGAGCAAGATTATATGAGCCTTTTTGGAGGACTGCTTTTCAAACTGTAAAAAGACAGAAAGTCAGGAAAGTATTAAAATGTATTTTTATGCATGTTATACCCATTAATTTTCACTAATGACATGGGTGTTACTTCAGCTCTTCTACAGCATTACAAGGGTTCTTCAACTAGCTTTGCTTGTCAGAGGGCCCTATTAGGGTCATCAGAAGGAGTCTGGCCACCTCACCCAGTGCTCTGGTTCCAGCCCCAGGCACGCTTCCTCCTTCAGGCACTGGGAAACCTCTCTTGCACCATCTATCCTTATCTCCCCATCTCACACTGAAGCCTCAGAGGTATGTTCTGTCCAGAAAACACAGGAACAAATGGAGAAGCAGAGCAGTCCATAAAGCATTTCATCCTACAGTGGGGACAACTGCTGCCACCTGAGCAATATGCAGAGAGCTCTAGAAGGAAAAAGCCCACTGCATATAGACTTACAGTGTTTTGTAGGAGGGCCAGGCAAGATTTGCAAACACTTGCTGTTGCTTGCACTGTTCTGTGGGAGGATTTCACAACAGGAAACAAAAGCAGTGCACTCTCTGAGATGATGTCTTTTCAATTTTTCTAAAATGACAGAAGTTATAAACAGTGTTGTGTTCTGCAGTACCTTACAGGAAAAACCTATCCAAACAATGTCTTAAAAACAGGTAACAGGACACAAGCATATTTTTTCATACTACTGCTACTGTTTACAGGCGCAAGTGCAGATTCTCTGTAGTACCCAAAAGAAGAGAAAGGAAGGATGGGGTTTGCAACCAGGAGAAAGCATTCACAACCGGGTTTGTTTGGAGGTATTATGTATACAGCAAGCCAGTCTGTTTGTGATTTCCCTCCTTTTTCTGGTGTGTTTTTTAAGAGTGGTGAATACAAGCGAGATGAGAAAAAGATTGCGAAAAAGCTCAGTTTTTAGCCTGTACAATATAAATTCAACCATTGCCATGATAAAAAAAAAAAAAAAAAAAAAAAGCAGCAGAAATAGAGGTAAAAAAAAACCCCAAAACTGAAAACACAGGAGGGAGAGAAAGGGAAAGCAGAAGGAAATTAGGGCTAGGTATAGCACCATATCTTATTATGGTACTGCCTTTTGATGTAAAGGTTTCCACTATCTGCTTGAACAAAAGACTGTCTTATACAGCCCAGAAAAAAGGTTAAACCGCAAGACAAGGACAAAAGTGGAATGTTAATACAGGCAAAAATATATTCTTTTGTGAAAGAAGTGAAAAGCTTTCCTTCATTGTTTTATTCTAAGAGAACTTTGTAAAAAGCACATTTTTCTGTGAATTCATTATTTCCTCTGCAGCCTGTCAAATGTTTTTCTAAGCATTTAGCATCAGAGTGTGTAGATAGATTACAAACTCACCCAGTCTATTTTTTCACAAAATTTACAACTGTTGTTAGATAAATAATATTTTTGTGTAGTACAACTTGTATTAGAAATCTAAGGTTTTCAATATTCTGTCTTCACTTCAGCTCTGATCTGAAGGAAAAGGAAACCTTCAGGCTGACACTGAGGACTGAACAGAGAAGTGAAGTGATGCGGCTGAGATTAAAGGAGGGATGATTTCAGTGTATAATCTGAAAAGCTGACAAGGAATCCCTTCTTGTAGACATCAACACAAAAGATGTCCTGACAAGAGGCACTTGGCATTTCTGCATTGCTGTTCACTCTGCACACAGGGACAGAGCCCAGTGCTCTTCAAGACACTAAGGGCTGACATCAGAAAAGGGTCCACATATTAACAGCATTGCTGACATAGCTCCAGCTGCAGAAATATTCATTGGCTTAAGATTCCCTTCCTTTCCTTTCCTAGGCAGTGCTATGAGAGCCTATAGCTCTTTTTCAGGGTGCTCAGAGGACAGGGAAATAGACCAGCCCATTGGCAAAAATGCCTCTTGGGATTACCTTCTTCCCAGCGGCCAAAGAATACTGCAAAGAAACATAAAAATACCAAGAAAATTGTTCTGAAATTCTTGCCAAAACTCAACATATTTGATTTGCAGAATTTCACATCTTTATTGTGTTTATTGGAAATGTGCATATATATATATATAAACACACATACAGCAAATGTACACGTGTGTATGCATTGCACATATTACTATATGTATGTGTCTAATTACATATAGTTTTATATAAATATGTACATAAGTCAGGTTTTATTGTTGCTGACAAATTGCCAGAACTGCAGAGTGCATTTTAGAGCACAGATGACAGAAAACCACCAGATTTCTAGCACATTTGCAGACTATAACTTGACAAGGTCTATTTAAACTACTGTTGCAAATAAAACCAGAGATCAACAAAACACTCATCCATTACAAAAGCACCTTTCAGCCCCTGCTGGCCTTCATCCTGTCCTTCCATTTTACATCTTTCCACCTAAAGATTCTTGTTGAAAAGAATCACATTGGGGGAAGAGCAGAGACCTCAGGAATGTCACCCAGCTCTTGCTGTAGATGTTAAAGCCATCATAAAGTCCTGTTCAATTTTACTAATGCTCCGTCTCTGATCTGCTGAATATATACAACAGTTTGAAACTACTGTGGCATGCTAGAGTCTGAAACATAAGGACACACACAAAAAAATTTTGAAACACCAGTCTCAGGCTGCTGTTATAACTAAATTTCAGCTGGTGACATGCTTAGCTTAGCTTGATCACACAAACTGAAATGAAGGCTAGAGATAAAAGCAGAAGGAGCTATGCCAGTGGTGTGTGCACCACAAAGGTGGTGCCCCTGCGTGGCAGGCAGAGGAAGAGAGCAGGTGGGCACAGTGGGCATGAGGAGAATGCTGAAGACAGCCAGGGGCAGGCGAGCGATCCCCAGTTCTGCTGAGAACTGCCCTCAACAGCAGTCTAAGATTCTGGGTATAGAAATCAGTGTATTTAAACTCACTTAAATAAAGCTATGCTGCCTTACACTTGTAAATGCAGTCCAACCTATTTCCAATGATAGCAATAATAAGTTGAAAAGTGGATTTAAATTACTACTTGCATTAGATGAATCAGTAATAATGAAAACGCAACCATTGGGGAGAATCTCTCTTCAAATGAGAGCTTTGTGATGCTAACATTATGTTGCACACATTATTAAAGAACAGTCTAACAGGTTGATTAGCCCTTTCTAATGGTGCACATCTATTATTAATAAAGCAATCATACTTTTAAAGCCTGATTCTCAATTATTTCATTAGCTGAATGAAAAATTAAACAAAGATGAAGAGAGAAACAGTTTAGCTTCCTTAGCAGCCCTAGTGAAAAAAACTTTTTTTCCCCCACAGTGTTTTTACTGAATTATTTGACAAGTGGAAAAACCAACCTTTATCATTGAGGAATTTTGCTGGTGAACATATGCCAATGAACCCACCAGATTTGTTCATTAAGTCTGACTCATGGAAAGACTGAAAAGTGTACATCATCTCAGCAGTAGGAAAATGCCAAAAGATTTAGATGCTTTGTTTGACCTTTGTTTATGAATTGGCTTTATCTAGAAATGGGGCTGAAAGCCTCCTATAAAAATCCTTCATCTTTTGAAAAAGGGCAGAACGGAGCCTTCCTGAAATACAAGATAATATTAATCACAAGTCCATTTTTTTTTCCTACTTTATATAAAGCTGGCAATACTTTTTTCCCCATTCAGCAAATCACTCAGAAACAAAAGAATTGTTGTTCACACCAATTAAGGTAAAATTCATAAACAGAACAGCAGAACTTCTAAGAACAAGTCAATACTTAAAACTCAAGATGCTTCCCGTTCTTCTGCTCATAGTCATCATACTAACTTACTAGTCACCACATTTCCATTTTCAGACAGATTAATACCCACTACTCTTTGTGGGAGCCAGACAATCAGCTAATGATGTACTACATGTCAAGAGATACATACTGATTTTTGTAGACCAGGTTGGCTCAACCTATTGATTTTCTGTACACAGACAGGAAGTGACATCAGTTTCTGGGCTCATACACAGGCCATGGCTTGCAAGCAAAGTGTGTGTTTGAACTATAACCAAACAGTGATGAAACCTTACTTGTTTGAACCTCTTCAATGTTTTGTACTTATTCCTTAATTCTTTCTGAAAGTCCCCATATGAACTGCAGGGTTCCTAACAGTTACTCTAAAACCAAAACTACATGCAGAACATTGTCTCTCAGACTTCTTTCAAAAGACCTAGGGACAGGACTGAAGGGAGGCAAGTTACAATTGTACCATCAAGAGCTGAGCAGAGAGAAAAGGATGAACAAATTTCCCCCATGACTCCCCAGGGCAGGAGGAGATCACGGCAGCTGCTGTTGCTGCATCCTTGCAGCTAATGTCCCATATCTGTTACGGTGTTTGCTGGTATTTTGGAGAACAGACTCAGGGACCATTTCTTTCCCACATTCCTTGAGTTGTGCCTCATCCCTCGGAATAGAAGCAATGAGCAAGGCATGGTTGCTTCTCAGAAATGAACTCACCTCAGTCTCACTGCTTAAACCAATGTCACCCAAAGAAGAACTCTTGAATAACCAAAAAAAGTGCATTTTTTCCCCATGTGCAGAGAAAGCAGAGCAGGGCATTCAACAAATACGACTCTAAGAATGTTCAGCTAAGCACTCATTTGTCTTGCTGTTCCAAATGTCTTCTTATTTTCTTTTTTTTCTCCTCTTTTTTTCCACTGATTTAAATACAATTCTACAGTCTTTTTATATTCATGGCTGATGCAACAGAGGGACTATTTTGAAAGTGAAGTGAAAGCAGAGATGCAGCAAACAGAATTTAAAGGTTGCCGTAAGAACATAAAGAAACAGAAAACAGATGTTTCTGGGAGAAAATGATGAAGGACATTGTGATATTCATCTCTATAAGAAAACAGACAACACCACTATTGTTATCATTTTTTAAAAAATAATAAATCATAACATCCTAAAAAAATATATATATATA